>NC_057810.1:582921037-583222333 GCF_018294505.1 Triticum aestivum
TAGGACTCCCCCTCCTTGGCCGCGCGCCTTGTGGCCGGCCTCCTCCCCTCCTCCTTTATATACGGGGGCAGGGGGCACCCCAAAACACATCAATTGTTTAGCTGTGTGCGGTGCCCCCCTCCACCGTTTACTCCTCCGGTCTATTTGTTGTAGTGCTTAGGCGAAGCCCCTGCGTGGACCACCTTCAACCACACCGTCCCACGCCGTCGTGCTGACGGAACTCCATCGACATCCTTTTGTGCCTCTACTAGATCAAGAGTTCGAGGGACGTCATCGAGCTGAACGTGTGCAGAACTCAGAGGTGTCGTACGTTCGGTACTTGATCGGTTGATTTGAGAAGACGTTCGACTACATCAACCGCGTTAAGTTAATGCTTCCGCTTGCGGTCTACGAGGGTATGTGGACACACTCTCCCCCTCTCATTGCTATGCATCTCCTAGATAGATCTTGCGTGAGCATAGGAATTTTTTTGAAATTGCATGCTACATTTCCCAATAGTGGCATCCGAGCCAGGTCTATGCGTAGATGATATGCACGAGTAGAACACAAAGAGTTGTGGGCGGTGATCGTCATACTGCTTACCACCAATGTATTATTTTGACTTGGCGGTGTTGTTGGATGAAGCGGTCCGGACCAACCTTACATTACCGCATTCATGAGACCGGTTCCATCGACAGACATGCAGCTAGTTTTGCATAAAGGTGGCTGGCGGGTGTCTGTTTCTCCAACTTTAGTTGAATCCAATTTGACTGCGGTTGGTCCTTGTGAAGGTTAAAACCGCAAACTTGATAAATCACCGTTGTGGTTTTGTGATGTAAGTTTGTACGGTGCATGCTAGCAGCCCATAGCAGCCACGTAAAACTTGCAACAAACAAAGTAGAGGACATCTAACTTATTTTTACAGGTTATGTTGTGATGTGATATGGTCAAGACATGATGTGATATAAAGATTGTTGTATGAGATGATCATGTTTTGTAGAAGTTATCGGCAACTGGCAGGAGCCATATGGTTGTCGCTTTATTGTATGAAATACATGTGGTATGTGTTTGCTTTACTTTATCACTAAGCGGGAGCGATAGTCGTAGAAGCAATGGTTGGCTAGACGACCACGATGCTACGATGGAGATCAAGGTGTCAAGCCAGTGACGATGGAGATCATGATGTTGCTTCGATGATGGAGATCATGTCACATATTTTGATTGCATGTGATATTTATGTTTTATGCATCTTATTTTACTTAGTACGGCGGTAGAATTAAGATAATCCCTTGCTAAAATATCAAGGTATAAGTGTTCTCCCCGAGTATGCACCGTTGCGAAAGTTCTTCGTGCTGAGACACCACGTGATGATCGGGTGTGATAAGCTCTATGTTCAAATACAACGGGTGCAAGCCAGATTTGCACACGTAGAATACTCAGGTTAAACTTGGCGAGCCTAGCATATATAGATATGGCCTCGGAACACTGGAGGCCGAAAGGTCGAACGTGAATCATATAGTAGATATGATGAACATAGAGATGTTCACCATTGATGACTACTCCATCTCACGTGATGATCGGACATGGTTTAGTTGATTTGGATCACGTATCATTTAGATGACTCAAGGGATGTCTATCTAAGTGAGAGTTCTTAGGTAATATGATTAACTGAACTTTAATTTATCATGAAATTAGTCCTGATAGTATTTGCAAATTATGTTGTAGATCAATAGCTCGCGTTGTAGCTTCCCTATGTTTTTTTATATGTTCCTAGAGAAAACTAATTTGAAAGATGATAGTAGCAATGATGCGGACTGGGTCCGTGATCTGAGGTTTATCCTCATTGCTGCACAGAAGAATTATGTCCTTGATGCACCGCTAGGTGGCAGACCTATTGCAGGAGCAGATGAAGACGTTATGAATGTTTGGCTAGCTCAATATGATGACTACTTGTTAGTTTAGTGCACCATGCTTTATAGCTTAGAACTGAGACTTCAAAAACATATTTATGCCATAGAGCATATGAGATGGTCCAAGAGCTGAAATTGGTATTTCAGACTCATGCCCGTGTCGAGAGGTATGAGACCTCTGACAAGTACTTCGCCTAAAAGATGGAGGAGAATAGCTCAGCTACTGAGCATGTGCTCAGAATGTCTGGGTACTACAATTGCTTGAATCAAGTGGGAGTTAATCTTCCACATAAGATAGTGATTGACAGAGTTCTCTAGTAACCATCACCAAGTTACTGGAACTTCACGATGAACTATAATATGCAAGGGATAACGAAAGCAATTCCCGAGATCTTCACGATGCCGAAATCAACGAAGGTAGAAATCAAGAAAAAGCATCAAGTGTTGATGATTAAACAAGACCACTAGTTTCAAGAAAAAAAGGCAAAGGGAAAGAAAGGGAACTTCAAGAAGAATGGCAAGCAAGTTGTCACTCCCGTGAAGAAGCCCAAAGCTGAACCGAAGCCTGAAACTGAGTGCTACTACTTCAAAGGAAATGGTCACTGGATGCGAAACTACCCCGAATATTTGGCGGATAGGAAGGATGGCAAATTGAACAAAGGTATATTTGATATACATGTTATTGATGTGTACCTTACTAGTGCTCGTAGTAGCCCCTAGGTATTTGATACCTGTTCGGTTGCTAAGATTAGTAACTCGAAACAGGAGTTGCATAATAAATAGAGACTAGTTGAGGGTGAAGTGACGATGTGTGTTGTAACTGGTTCCAAGATTGATATGATCATCATCGCATACTCCCTATACTTTCGAGATTAGTGTTGAACCTAAATAAATGTTATTTGGTGTTTGCGTTGAGCATGAATATGATTAGATCATGTTTGTTGCAATACGGTTATTCATTTAAGACAGTGAATAATTGTTATTCTGTTTACATGAATAAAACCTTCTACGGTGATACACCCAATGTTAATGGTTTATTGAATCTCGATCGCAGTGATACACATATTCATAATATTGATGCCAAAAGATGCAAAGTTGATAATGATAGTGCAACATACTTGTGGCACTGCCGTTTAGCTCATATTGGTGTAAAGCGCATGAAGAAACTCCATGTTGATGGGATTTTGGAATCACTTGATTATGAATCATTTGATACTTGCAAACCGTGCCTGATGGGAAAGATGCCTAAAACTCCATTCTCCGGAACAATGGAATGAATTAATGAATTATTGGAAATAATACATACCGATGTATGCGGTCCGATGAGTGTTGAGGCTCGTGGTGGGTATCGTTAGTTTCTGACCTTCATAGATGATTTGAGTAGATATGGGTATATTTACTTAATGAAACACAAGTCTAAAACATTTGAAAAGTTCAAAGAATTTCAGAGTGAAGTGGAAAATCATCATAACAAGAAAATAAAGTTTCTACGATCTGATCGTGGAGGAGAATATTTGAGTTATGAGTTTGGCCTTCATTTAAAACAACGTGGAATAGTTTCACAACTCACGCCATCTGGAACACCACAGCGTAATGGTGTGTCCGAGTGTTGTAACCACACTTTATTAGATATGGTGCGATCTATGATGTCTCTTACCGATTTACCACTATCATTTTGGGGTTATGCATTAGAGACAGCTGGATTCACTTTAAACAGGGCACCGTCAAAGTCCATTGAGATGACACCGTATGAACTGTGGTTTGGCAACACACCTAAGTTGTCGTTTATTAAAGTTTGGGGATGCGATGCTTATGTCAAAAGGCTTCAGCCTGATAAGCTTGAACCCAAATCGGAGAAATGTGTCTTCATATGATACCCTAAGGAAACAATTGGGTACACCTTCTACCACAAGTCCGAAGGCAAGATTTTTGTTGCTAAGGATGGAACCTTTCTAGAGAAGGAGTTTCTCTCGAAAGAAGTGAGTCGGAGGAAAGTAGAACTTGATGAGGTAATTGTACCTACTCTCAATTTGGAAAATAGCTCATCCGAGAAATCTGTTCCCATGATGCCTACACCAACTAGAGAGGAAGCTAATGATAAAGATCATGAAACTACAGATCAAGTTGCTACAGAACCTCGCAGATCTGGTAGATCACGATCCGCACCAGAGTGGTATGGTAATCCTATTCTGGAGGTCATGTTACTTGACCATGATGAACCTAAAAACTATGAAGAAGCTATGATGAGCCCAGATTCCGATAAATGGCTTGAGGCCATGAAATCTGAGATAGGATCGATGTATGAGAACAAAGTGTGGACTTTCGTAGATCTGACCGATGATCCACGACCCATAGAGAATAAATGGATCTTCGAGAAGAAGACCGACGCTGATGGTAATGTTACTGTCTATAAAGATTGACTTGTTGAAAAGGGTTTTCGACAAGTTCAAGGAGTTGACCACGATGAGACGTTCTCACCCGTAGCGATGCTTAAGTCTGTTCGAATCATGTTAGCAATTGCCGCATTTTATGACTATGAAACCTGGCAAATGGATGTCAAAACTGCATTAATGGGTTTCTTAAAGAAGAGTTGTATATGATGCAACCAGAAGATATTGTCAATCCTAAAGGTGCTAACAAAGTGTGCAAGATCCAGCGATCTATTTATGGACTGGTGCAAGCATCTCGGAGTTGGAATATCCTTTGATGAGGTGATCAAAGTATATGGTTTTATACAGACTCTTGGAGAAGCCTGTATTTACAAGAAAGTGAGTGGGAGCTCTATAGCATTTCTAATATTATATGTGGATGACATATTTTTGATTGAAAATGATGTAGAATTTCTGAATAGCATAAAAGGATACTTGAATAAGAGTTTTCCAATGAAAGACCTCGGTGAAGCTGCTTATATATTGGGCATCAAGATATATAGAGATAGATCAAGACGCTTGATAAGATTTTTCAATGAGTACATACCTTGACAAGATTTTGAAGTAGTTCAAAATGGAACAGTCAAAGAAGGAGTTCTTGCCTGTGTTGCAAGGTGTAAAGTTGAGTAAGACACAAAACCCGACCACGCCAGAAGATAGAGAGAGAATGAAAGTCATTCCCCATGCCTCAGCCATATGTTCTATAAAGTATGCCATGCTGTGTACCAGACCTGTTGTGTGCCTTGCTATGAGTTTGGCAAGGGGTACAATAGTGATCCAGGAGTAGATCACCGGACAGCGGTCAAAGTCATCCTTAGTTACCTAAGAAGACTAAGGAAATATTTCTTGGTTATGGAGGTGATAAAGAGTTCATCGTAAAGATTTACGTTGATGCAACCTTTTACACCGATCCAGATGACTCTGAGTCTCAATCTGGATACATATTGAAAGTGGGAGCAATTAACTAGAGTAGCTCCGTGCAGAGCATTGTAGACATAGAAAATTTGCAAAATACATACGGATCTGAATGTGGCAGACCCGTTGACTAAACTTTTCTCACAAGCAAAACATGATCACACCTTAGTACCCTTTGGGTGTTGGTCACATGGCGATGTGAACTATGGGTGTTAATCACATGGTGATGTGAACTATTGGTGTTAAATAACATGGCGATGTGAACTAGATTATTGACTCTAGTGCAAGTGGGAGACTGAAGGAAGTATGCCCTGGAGGCAATACTAAAAGTTGTTACTTTATATTTCCTTATATCATGATAAATGTTTATTATTCATGCTAGAATTGTATTAACCGAAAACTTGATACATGTGTGAATACTTAGACAAAACATTGTGTCCCTAGTATGCCTCTACTTGACTAGCTCGTTGATCAAAGATGGTAAGTTTCCTAGCCATAGACATGGTCATTTGATGAACGGGATCACATCATTAGGAGAATGATGTGATGGACAAGACCCATCCGTTAGCTTAGCATAATGATTGTTCAGTTTTATTGCTACTGCTTTCTTCATGTCAAATATATATTCCTCCGACAATGAGATTACGCAACTCCCGGACACCAGAAGAATGCCTTGTGTGCTATCAAATGTCACAAAATAACTGGGTGATTATAAAGATTCTCTATAGGTATCTCCAAAGGTATTTTTTGGGTTGGCATAGATCGAGATTAGGATTTGTCACTCCGAGTATTTGGAGAGGTTTCTCTGGGGCCTCTCGGTAATGCACATGATATGAAGGCTTGAAAGCAATGTGACTAATGAGTTAGTTACGGGATGATGCACTACGAACGAGTAAAGAGACTTGCCGGTAACGAGATTGAACTAGGTATGGAGATACCAACGATCGAATCCCGGGCAA
The DNA here is from genome assembly GCF_018294505.1 of Triticum aestivum. NCBI lineage: Eukaryota > Viridiplantae > Streptophyta > Magnoliopsida > Poales > Poaceae > Triticum > Triticum aestivum. Next base: position 582,927,230 of record NC_057810.1, read on the forward strand.
GTAACATACAGATGACAAAGGGAATAACATATGTTGACATTGCAGTTTGACCGATAAAGATCTTCATAGAATATGTGGGAACATATGAGTATCCAGGTCATGACCGGAGAGGTGTCTCGGTCATGTCTACATAGTTCTCGAACCCGTAGGGTCCGCACGTTTAACGTTCGATGACGATATCTATTATATGAGTTATGTGTTTTCGTGACCGAAGGTTGTTTAGAGTCCTGGATGAGATCAGGGACATGGCGAGGAGTCTCAAAATGGTCGAGAGGTAAAGATTGATATGTTGGAAGGTTACATTCAGTCACAAGAATGGTTTTGAAAAGGTTCGGGTATTTTTCGGAGTACCGGGAGGTTATCGTAACCCCCCGGGGAATTGTTGGGCCTACATGGGCCATAGGAGAGAGGGGAGGCAGCCCACAAGGGGTGGCTGCGCCCCTCTCATTGGGAGTCCGAATTGGACTAGGGAAGGGGCGCACCACCCTTTCCTTCTCCTCTTCCCTCTCCCTTCCCCTTTTCCCCCTTCGTGTGAAGGAAAAAAGAGGGGGGTGAATCCTACAAGGAGTGGAGTCCTAGCAGGATTCCCCCCTCCTTGGCGCGCCCCTTGTGGACGGCCTCCTCCCCTCCTCCTTTATATATGGGGCAGGAGCAACCCAAAACACATCAATTGTTTAGCCGTGTGCGATGCCCCCTCCATCGTTTACTCCTCCCTTCATATTGTCATAGTGCTTAGGCGAAGCCCTGCACGGATCACCAACACCGACACCACGCCGTCGTGCTGACAGAACTCATCGGATCCTTCATGCCTCTACTGGATCAAGAGTTCGAGGGACGTCATCGAGCTGAACATGTGCAAAACTCGAAGGTGGCGTACGTTCGGTACTTGATCGGTTGATTCAAGAAGATGTTTGACTACATCAACCACGTTAAGTTAACGCTTCTGCTTTCGGTCTACGAGGGTACGTGGACACACTCTCCCCCTCTTGTTGCTATGCATCTCCTAGATAGATCTTGCGTGAGCGTAGGACATTTTTTGAAATTGCATGCTACGTTTCCTAGCAGGGCTCTATGTTGCGGCTTGCATCGTAGCCCGTCGCCAACGCGTGGCGTCGTTGGGCCGTGTGGCCTGGGCATTGTCCTCCCATGGTGCCGCCCAAATATCTGGATCCACTAGAGTCCCTGATCCATGATGTGCGGGTGGGACCCGGGACAGACATGACCGGTGGCTAGTGGTAATTCGGCCAATGGCTGGTGCAGGGAAGCTCCGTCTGCCCAGGGCATTGCTTCCCTCACTGCTGCCACTACCACGCAGGAGTCCACGAACCTGGGCAGCAACCCATGGGCGTTTAGGTGGTGGCAATTATCCTCGTACATGCGGACGACATGGCGGTCAGATCTGTTGTCAGGCAGCCGCAGCTTCGGAGTCGTTCATGATCGATCCAACGTGACTACCTTGATTTAGATCTGGACAACTTGGTTGTGGTGATCCATATCCAATCGGTCGTGTGCTGTAGCAACTCCTATGGCTCCATGATGTCGATGGTCATCGAAAAGTCTATGGGGGGGTTACCTTTCCAGGCTAATGGTTTACTTCGACGGTGAGATGCAAACTATGGGCGATGACTTGACGCAAAGGAATGGTTGTGCAACGACAGCAACACATTGCATGTAGTTGCTGGGATCATGGAGAAGTGGTGGCGATGACACATGAGTGACTTTGATGGTGTTGCTACTTCTGCACCCGGTCTCGAGCTCTGGGGTGAAAGTATGGGTCTGGCCAATTGTTATACCTAGCAATGGCGATGTTTTTGTTACATCGATACCTTGTTAAAGGCATTGCTCGGTTATGCTTGGACTGATTCTTCAGGGTGAAAATCTAGATTCTAGACTTAGTGGTTGGATCCGGTGACGACGGTGCTTGAGCGCCACTCCCTTCCTGAAGGCATGGCTGTTGAGGAAATTCATTGTTCGTCTGTTGTCATGAGATAGTTGGTGCGGATATGGTCATTGCCGCTATTTGCTGATCGTGGATATGATCGCTTGGGTTTCTAATTTTTCATCGCCTACGCATAGCTTGGTCTCATGTGACTTTGCTATTTGCTGGCATGTTGTGTGTGTGCATTGGTGTTGGTTGTGTGCATCCTAATTATGCAGAGGCCGGGTGTATGCTTATTGTGTTTGTATCCTCTTGATGCTTCATTATGCGCTAATAAAATCCATCCTTTATTGGAAAAAAAATCTTTGTTTTGACAGTTTCTCTTATACCTACCATAAACCACTTATTGCAAATTTACTATTCCCCTTTGATAGATGTGTGATGGAATTGTTTAGTATACAGTAGTCAATGATAAATTATAATTTTTTCCAATCGCATTATGTATGATTTAAATGGTACTTATACTAGAGAAAAATCTACACTTGAACCCCGAACTAAGCACATGTTTTAACTTACAACCCTAAACTACAAAATAGGTTAAAATACAATCCAACTAACTTCGAGGTTCAGAACTCAACCCTAGTCTTGGTTTTGGGATGCTCATCCGGTTTTGACCACGCTGGCCACTCACTCCACAGCCCCACATCAGCAAAATTGCCTGAAAGGGCATGTAGCCCTAAGTGTGGTTTTGGTAATTAATGACAATCTCTATGGACTAATGTTTTCATTGAGATATATTGCAAGGGATTGTCCATAGATGGTGCATCAAGGATATTAGTTGGAATCAAGGATAAAGTCATATATATGAAGATATGTTTGCTCTAAGCAATGGTATTAATTGACAAATTCCTATGGAGCATCAAGTGCATTGAATCCGATATGAAGAAATGTTCCATAGTGATGCATGAAGCATGTTGGATTTATGTGGGAAGAATACCAGCAAAACATTTGAAGAATTCCTCATGGTATCCCTCTCTGGATACCCCGTGCGCACGGGCCTCCTGACCCCCGTGCACACGGGGTTGAGTGTCAACTCTCTGGATACCCCGTGCACACGAGTTCCCTGACCTCGTGCACACGGGGCCTAGGTTTTGGCACTCAAGGTCACATATCCAGTAAGGTTTCAAGTTGGTCTTTGGGGATTTATGTTGAAGCCATCAAGACTGATTTTAATATCTAACCTAGTATATTCAAGGTGGAGTTCGTTAGAGGTTCTCAAAGATTGACATATGTGGGCTTTTAAGGATCAAGAGCTTGAGAGTATAATAAAATAGAAGAATTCAAGTTATGGTTTCAAGACAAGATCATGGTAAGCTCATGTGTTGGGTTTTCGGTTAATCAAATCTTGAAGCAAGCAACTAGAGTGCGGAATTCATTGTGCCTCTCAAGAGATTAAGATGGAGTTTTTAGAGAGCAAATGATGACCAATATGATATTCATAGTGAAACTTGATATGGTCATGAAAGAGTCTTTGGTGATCTATTTCTTGAAGCAATGAAGGGAAATGAAGAGTTCATTGTGGCTTTCAAAAAACCAAGATGGGACATCAACTAAAGATGTTGGTTGACCAAGATAAAACTCAAAGATTATCTAGATGGTAAACTCTGAAAGCGCAATCTTTGTACCACGTGGATCAAGTGATCTAGTCGTATGGTAAATAATTGTGAATCGTGCTTTGCTACCTAACCCATGCTATGTGCTTTCTATGTCTATGTGGTTAGGTGTTTCTCATGGGCTTGCATCAAAAGACAGAGATTTCAAGTAGCCTATGTGTGGATGACATCAAGTGGTGATGGTCATTGAGTTCGAGGAGTCCAAGTGCAATATGAGAAGCCGGAGGTTATATGCTTTGAAGCTTGCGGTCCATATCATGATAATGTCCATGTGAATATGGGCTTAAGTTAAGGCTTCCCTCATTGCAATATGAGGAAGCATTTTGAGTATGTTCAGCAAGTGATTGTGGACAAGAAAAAGATTCCAACTTGAGGCAAGCATCAAAGTCATCACCAAGCTCAAGTTGAATGTGCAAAGCAAAGGTATACCTTAGCTAGGTTTTCCTAGTTTTACCGGTCTCATGATGCTTGGAGGGAGATGGAATTATAGGTTTGATAGCCGTACTATCAAGAGGGACTTTCGGGCGAGTAGCTTGATCATGTCGCATGTAGAGAGCTCAAACCTTTGCATTACTTGAATACATCTTTCTTGTTGATCTTGGGTGGTTCTCTATGTGAGGACCTTGGGCTTTTCCCTAGCTTCAAAACGAGCCCAAGATCATCGAATTTGGAGTCCGTATGCCAAAGTTATCACTATTTTAGTGGGTTGCTGTTGGTTGTTCTGGGCACCCCGTGGACAGGTTTTTTTTGACCCCCATGGGCACGGGGCCCCGTGCACAAAGGCTTGTACCATACGCAAGGGACCCCGTGGGCACGGGGTCTAAACCCCCGTGGGCACGGGGTGTCCAGGAACTGCCCTTTGAGCACCAACAACTAGTTTTCGGTTTTGGCTATTTAAGGGCTCTTTCCTCCCACCGGTTGGGGGGCTATTCATACACTTTCCTAACACCATTTTGAGCCTCTTACCACCTATCCCAAAGGCATATCTCCCCTCTATGCGAAGGGGGATTTGTGGATGGATTTGTGAGCCATTTTTTGATCCTATCCATTGCATCCCCTCTCTTCAATCTCCTACTTACGAGAGTGCATCTTGTGAGATTGAGAGAGTGAGTTGAGCATTTGTTGCTTGACCTTGCATTGCATTTGTTGCATTGCTTTGAGCTCCCCACATTGATTAGTTCGAGTGAGAGCTCGTGAGTTCATTATTCTTGGAGGCTTCCTCCTCCTAGACGGGTTGGTGATGCATTGAGAAGATTGTGAAGATGCCTATGTGGCCAAGGTTCCCCCGGAAGCTTCCTTGTGTGGTGTGCTCTCGGGAAGGGTGTTGATGTGGCCTAGGTGGTCAAGTTCCTCCGGAAGATTCCGTGTTTGTGGTGTGCTTCGGAGAAGATTGTAAAGGTGTGGTGGTCGCCTTCAAGACCAACCCCGAGTGAATCGAGGCTCATCTGTTGGGGGTGACTCGAAAGGGAGAATATGGTGAGTCACTTGGTGACGCCCCGAAGCTTATGCTTTGAAACCTCTCTAACGGAGATTAGCACTCTCACGAGTGTGAACTTTGAGGTAAATCCGCATCCCCGACTCACTTGTGGTCATCTCATACATACCCACACCCTTTACTTTCCGCAATTCAAACTTACTTCACTTGAATTATTTTGAGAGAAAGAAATATTATGCTCATGATCTTCACTTATATTTATTTGAGCTTATCAAAAGAAACACATGAAAATTAGTTCCAAAGTGATAGATATCCAAGAAGGATATAGTAAAAACTTTCATGAAGATCATTGGACAAAATAAACTTGATTCTTAGTAATAGTTTTGAGATATGATGATGCGATATGTGAGTCGTATTGATGAGTAATTATGCTTTAGTAAAAATATTGGTGTTAGGGTTTGTGATTCCCTATGCAAGCACGAAAGTCAATAGTCATGCAATGAAATTACATCCTACTTGTGGTGCATTATTCGGTGTTAATTATGCTTAATGCTTGCTTATGAGATGATTTGTTTCTTGGTTGGTCGCTTCTCAATCTTTTGCTAGCCTTCATTTTACACTAAGTATGATCACTACTTGTGTATCCAAAATCCTTTAAACCAGTTTTGCCACATGAGTCCACTATATCTACCTATATGCAATATTCTTTTGCCATTCTAAGCAAATTTTTATTTGCCATCTCTAATATTCATTATAAATCTCTCTTTTGTGTGCTCGTATCGCTCGCGAGGCGGTGAGGGGTGGCTAATATTTTCCATGCTAGATGTCTTATTCTCACGAGGAGTGTTTATTCACTTGTCATTGCACGAGATTAAGGCAAAGGTATTACGGATGCCCAGTCCCGAAATGAAAAATGAATTTACTTTATGTTGTCGAATAATAAATTCCTTGGAAAGCGTTGGTATGGAGGGCAACCGTGGATACAGCTTGCCATGGAAAGTGAAAATATGGTTGAAAAAGGAATAAACTTTATTTTCTGTTTGGAAACCGCCTATGATATATCTAGCATGGAAAGTGTTGGGAGCTCTAAGTCATTTTCGTTGGTGGGAAAAGTATGCCTCTCAAAATGTTTTTATCTCTCAATTTTTGCTTTGAGCTCTGACACCTCTACAAATACCTACATCCCTCTACGAAGGGCCTTTCTTTTACATTATGCAATTTTTATTTTTAATTTGAGTATCCATCTTCTCTTATAAAGCACCAACTAGGGGCACTATGATCGTACTTGAGCATTGGGTGTAGGTAATACGCAAGTGTTATTCATGAATGGATCAATGATTGAGCATGATGGGCTAGGGATAACTAATCTTAGCGTTGATATTTTGAAAGACATGGTTGCTTGTTGGTATCTTGAGTATTATATCCTCATGTCAAAACTAGACTATTGCTTTGAATCATATAAAAGTCCAAATGTCCATACTATAAAGGAAAGAATATGAGATGACATGTTAGGCAACATTCCACATCAAAAATTCTGTTTTTATCATTTATCTACTCGAGGACGAGCAGGAATTAAGCTTGGGGATGCTGATACGTCTCCAACGTATCTATAATTTTTGATTGTTCCATGTTGTTATATTATCATTCTTGGATGTTTTATAATCATTTTATATCATTTTTTGGAACTAACCTGTTGACATAGTGCCAAGTGCGAGGTGTTGTTTTCTGCATGTTTTTTACATCACAGGAAATCAATACCAAACAGAGTCCGAAGGTAGCGAAACTTTTTGTAGATATTTTTGGACCAGAAGACATCCAATGGGCCGGAGAAGCGCCTTGGGGGTGCTCCGAGGGGAGCACAACCAACCAGGGCGCCAGGAGGCCCAGGCTCACCCTGGTGGGTTGTGCCCACCTCAGGTGCCCTCTGAAGCGACTCTTTGCTCTATAAATACCCCAATATTCCGGAAACCCTAAGGGAGTCGACGAAAATCAATTCCAGCCGCCGCAGAGTCCAGAACCACAAGATCCAATCTAGACACCATCACGGAGGGGTTCACCACTTCCATTGGTGCCTCTCCGATGATGCATGAGTAGTTCTTTGTAGACCTTTGGGTCCGTAGTTAGTAGCTAGATGGCTTCTTCTCTCTCGTTTGATTCTCAATACAATGGTCTCTTGGAGATCCATATGATGTAACCCTTTTGCGGTGTGTTTGTTGGGATCCAATGAACTTTGACTTTATGATCAGATCTATCTTTTTATCCATGAAAGTTATTTGAGTTTCTTTGATCTCTTGTATGCATGATTTCTTATAGCCTCATATTTCTTCTCTGATATTTGGGTTTTGTTTTGCCAACTTGATCTATTTATCTTGCAATGGGAAGAGGTGTTTTGTAGTGGGTTCGATCTTACGGTGCTTGATCCTAGTGACAGAAGGGGAACCGACACGTATGTATCCTTGCTACTAAGGATAAAACCATGGGGTGTATTTCTACATAAATAGATCTTGTCTACATCATGTCATCATTCTTATTGCATTACTCCGTTTTCCATGAACTTAATACACTAGATGCATCCTGGATAGCGGTTGATGTGTGGAGTAATATTAGTAGGTGCAGGCAGGAGTCGGTCTACTAATCTTGGATGTGATGCCTATGTAATGTCATTGCCTGGATATCGTCATGATTATTTGATGTTCTATCAATTTCTCAACAATAATTTGTTTACCCACCGTTGCTATTTTTCTCGAGAGAAGCCACTAGTGAAACCTATGGCCCCCGGGTCTCTTTCTCATATTATTTGCCTTTGCGATCTATTTTATTTGCCTTTTATTTTCAGATCTATTAAACCAAAAATACAAAAATAACTTGCTTCAATTTATTTTATTTGGCGTTCGATCTATCAATATTTACAACTCTCTCACGTCCGTTTGCCAATTTCTGGCGTCGTTGCCCGAAAGGGATTGACAACCCTTTAATACGTTGGGTTGCGAGTATTTGTTATTTGTGTGCAGGTGCTTTTTTTACTTACTGTTGCTTGGTTCTCCTACTGGCTCGATAACCTTGGTCTCATCACTGAGGAAAATACCTACCATCGTTGTGCTGCATCATCCCTTCCTCTTTGGGGAAATACCGACGTAGTCCTAGCAGACATCAATGAGTAGTGAGTGCTTGTATGTATTTCTTATATATTTGCACTCATGAGTTTTTGGATATATTTTGGACCCATTCTTAGCATGATGATCCTATTGGATACTTCACGTATATCTTGTCCAAAATATGTTCTTTGGATCTTTTGAATGTGTGACTCTCATGTTTTCCCTTCTTGTCGCATTCTATGGATCCCCAATATAGTCTGAGATCCTCCGTTTATACATAAATGGGTATGTGCATTTGATTCCACTTACATTTGAGAAATGCACAAATTAAGGAGGAACTCATACTATATTGGCCTTCTAGATTTCTTCCATTTTGGCATTTGATGCCAATGGGGGAGAAGTTTAGAGGGTTTAGGAGAAGTGTGTTGGTTCTTATCATTCATGCATATCTATATTCGGTGTGTTTGCTTGTTGCATGAATGTGTATATAGAGAAAACTCCACCAAGTTCTATAGCAAAAAGGGAAAACTCCACCAAGTTCTTTCATGTGCATATATTATGAGGGAGTTTTCTCTATATAGTATGGTTCTACAGCAAAAAGTCACTTTGGAACATGGGTGCATTGGAGCCCTACTTTTTGAACTATGCCAAAATGCTATTTTGAGGTTCCGAAAAAAATTCTAAAAACAAATCAACCTTTTTACATGAATGTATATTGCACATCTGTAAATTTCGATGCTGAAATAAGTAACCATGTGAGTTACACAAAATGACAAAATCGTGATTTTGGAAAGACGAACAGTGCATGCATTATTCACTATTTGGAAATCACCATTTTGTCATTTTTGTATAGGCCGCATATTTACTTATTTCATCACCAAACTTTACACATGTGTAATACACATCCATATGATCATGGAGAATTTTATTAGAATTTTTTGAAACCTTAAATTTGATTTTGAAAGTATTTAAAATAAGGTCTTCCAATACACCCGGGTTCCAAAAATCCACTCTCGGTTCTACATGCATCAAATTCTTGTGTAGTATTTGGATGCTAGTACAACCGGTTTTGATAACATCAACTATCTTTGAGATACTTGAGGCTATCAAAACCACCGCAGGTATTCAATTTATTCCCGGATAGATTTCATACAGGTTTTAAATTCATTATATAAACTCTCTTGTTGAGATTGTCATCAATTACCAAAATGAGGTAGATTGAAAGGGCATGTAGCCCCGAAGTGTGGTTTTCGTAATTAATGATAATCTCTATGGACTAATGTTTTCATTGAGATATATTGGAAGGGATTGTCCATAGGTGGTGAATAAAGGATATTAGTTGGAATAAAGGATAAAGTCCATATATATGAAGATATGTTTGCTCTAAGCATTGGTATTAATGAACAAATTCCTATGGAGCATCAAATGCATTGAATATTATATGAAGAAATGTTCCATAGTGATGCATGAAGCATGTTGGATTTATGTGGGAAGAATGCCATCAAAACATTCGAAGAAGTCCTCATGGTATCCCTCTCTGGATACCCCGTGCGCATGGGCCTCCTGACCCCCGTGCGCATGGGGTCGAGTGTCAACTCTCTAGATACCCCATGCACACGGGGCCTAGGTTTTGGCACTCGAGGTCACATATCCAGTAAGGTTTTAAGTTAGTCTTTGGGGATTTACGTTGAAGCCATAAAAATTGATTTTAATGTCTAACCAACTATATTCAATGTGGAGTTTGTTAGAGGATATCAAAGATTGACATATGTGGGCTTTTAAGGATCAAGAGCTTGAGAGTATAATAATGTAGAAGAATTCAAGTTATGGTTTCAAGACAAGATCATGGTAAGCTCATGTGTTGGGTTTTCGGTCGATCAAGTATTGAAGCAAGCAACTAGAGTGAAGAATTCATTGTGTCTCTCAAGAGATTATGATGGAGTTTTTAGAGAGAAAATGATGACCAATATGATATTCATAGTGAAACTTGATATGGTCATGAAAGAGTCTTTGGTGATCTCTTTCTTGTAGCAATGAAGGGAAATGAAGAGTTCATTGTGGATTTCAAGAAACCAAGATGGTACATGAAGTAAAGATGTTGGTTGACCAAGATAGAGCATGAAGATTATCTAGATGGTCAACACTCAAAGCGCAATCTTTGTACCACATGGGATCAAGTGATCTAGTGGTATGGTAAGTAATTGTGGATTATGCTTTGCTACCTAACCCATGCTATGTGCTTTCAATGTCTATGTGGGTTAGTTGTTTCTCATGGGCTTGCATCAAAAGAGAGAGCTTTCAAGTAGCCTATGTGTGGATGACATCAAGTGGTGATGGTCATTGGGTTTGAGGAGTCCAAGTGCAAGATGAGAAGACGGAGGTTATATGATTTGAAGCTTGTGGTCCACATCATGATAATGTTCATGTGAATATGGGCTTAAGTTAAGGCTTCCCTCATTGCAATATGAGGTAGCATTTTGAGTATGTTCACCAAGTGATTGTGGACAAGAAAAATATTCCAACTTGAGGCAAGCATCAAAGTCATCAGCAAGCTCAAGTTGAATTTGCAAGGCAAAGGTATACCTTAGCTAGGTCTTCCTAGTTTTGCCGGTCTCATGGTGCTTGGAGGGAGACCGTATTATAGGTTTGATAGCCGTACTATCAAGAGGGACTTTCGGGCGAGTAGCTTGATCATGTCGCATGTAGAGAGATCAAATCTTTGCATTACTTGAATAGTTCTTTCTTGTTTATCTTGGGTGGTTCTCTTTGTGAGGACCTTGGGCTTTTCCCTAGCTTCAAAACGAGCCCAAGATCATCAAATTCGGAGTCTGTATGCCAAAGTTATCACTGTTTTAGTGGGCTGCTACAGGCTGTTCTGGGTACCCCGTGGACAGGGTTTTTTTGACCCCCATGGGCACGGGGGCCCATGGACAAGGGCTTGTACCATGAGAACGGGGTGTCCAGGAACTGCCCGTTGAGCCCCAACGGCTAGTTTTGGGTTTTGACTATATAAGGGCTCCTTCCTCCCATCGGCTGGGGGCTGTTCATACACTTTCCTAACACCATTTTGAGACTCTGACCTCCTCTCCCAAATTCATATCTCCCCTCAATGTGAAGAGGGATTTGTGGATGGATTCGTGAGCCATTTGTTGATCCTATCCATTGCATCCCCTCTCTTCAATCTCCTACTTACGAGAGTGCATCTTGTGAGATTGAGAGAGTGAGTTGAGCATTTGTTGCTTGACCTTGCATTGCATTTGTTGCATTGGTTTGAGCTCCCCACATCGATCAGTTGGAGTGAGAACCCGTGAGTTTATTACTCTTGGAGGGTTCCGCCTCCTAGGTGGTTTGGTGCTACATTGAGAAGATTGTGAAGAGGCCTATGTGACCAAGGTTCCCCCGGAAGCTTCCTTTTGTGGTGTGCTCCGGGGAAGGGTGTTGAAGTGGCCTAGGTTGTTAAGTTCCTTCGAAAGCTTCTATGTTTGTGGTGTGCTCCGGACAAGATTGTAAAGGTGTGGTGGTCACCTTCAAGAGCACCCCAAGTGAATCGAGGCTCATCCGTTGGGGGTGACTCAAAAGGGAGAATACAGTGAGTCACCTCGTGACGCCCCGGAGCTTTGGCTTCGGCACCGCTCTAACGGATATTAGCACTCTCATGAGTGTGAACTTCGGGATAAATCCGCGTCCCTGACTCACTTGTGGTTATCTCATACCCACACCCTTTACTTTCCGCAATTCATACTTGCTCATATTGATATATCTGGTGCTAGTTGAATTGCTTAATTGTTCCTACATTTCCATATCTTGTGATATAGTTTGTGCTTGCTAGTTTACTTAAGTGCCTCTCTTGTTTAGCATAGGTTGTTGGTGCACTTAGTTGAGCCTATCATATTTAGGATTTGTGCTTGAAAAGTATCTGTTAGTTTAATTCTGCATTAGGATAAAGCCAAATCCATAAAAAAATGCCTATTCACCCCCCTCTAGTCGTCATCTAGATCCTTTCAATTGGTATCATAGCTTTGTACTTTCCTTGGTAGGCTTCACCGCCTGGAGAGTAAATATGTCGACTAGTGGTATAGTGCACGATGACACCTTTTGTTTTAGTGGGACAAACTATCAATTGTAGAAAATTCGCATGCTTTGTCATTTCCGCACCATGGGTCCAAATTTTGTGCGAATTGTTCTTGTAGGGGCTTCATCGTGGAAGGATGACCTTTTTCCAACTAATGAGGAAAATGATGATATGATTTGTGGGTATGGTGCTAAGAATGTCATAATCCGGTCTATATCCCTCGAAGTGTTTGAGTTAATTATGACTTGTGTGACGACTCATGAGATGTGGACCAAACTTTAAGAAATATATGGTGGGTTCAATCTTGTTGAAATTCATCATCTTTCGGAGGAGTCAATTGAGGAGGTCTACACATCTTCAAATCATGAAGATCTCCAAATTACTTCTTCCTCTGTGTACTTGGACATTTCAACTTCTTCCGCCTCACCATCATGTGGCATGTCCCAAGGTAATGACATGGTGAGTGGAAATATCATTTGTGATGATGATGATGATGTGCTCAATATTGATGATATTTCATGCATAAATGCTAATGTTGTATCTTCTTTGGACTTGAACACATCTAGGAGAAATGACATACATTCTTGTGTTGATAGTCCATGCATGTCATATAGAGATTCCTCGAATACATTGTATGATGATATGCTTGATGCTCCTTGTTGACATGATCTCTATGCTTCTATTTCCTCTAGTTGGTATTTTACTAACCATGTAGAGGAAACGAGAGAAATTAGTGCACACAACACTAATGGAAAAATTGCTAGAAGATCAAAGAAGGAAATCACCATGTTGGAGAGAAAATGCTATGAGCGTCAAGAGGATGGAAATTAATCTCCTACTCTTGTTTATGAAGAATCTTCCTGTCCAAAAGAATCATCATCAACCTCCAATGTTTATATGTGCCTCATGGCAAGAGGTAACACCGAGGTATCATCTACTCTTAGTAATGATACTGGTGAGAGTGATGATGAATGTGATAGGGATATGAGTCAAGAAATATTTGAATTTGGTAATTATCTTTGTGGGGTAGATAAGAACACTTATTTGATGTTTAAAGATCTTATTACTCACTTTGGTAAGTGTAATGATTTACTTCAAGAAGAGCAAGAACAAAATGAAAAACTTTATTGTAACCTTCTTGATGCTCTAGAAACTCTTAGAGATTTACAATCTTCCAAAGAAGAGATTGAAGTTTCTCATGATCGACTTAAAGAGGATTTTGATCACCTTGACCTTGGCTACAAGAATGTCAAAGGAGAGCTCATCAAACTCTCTAAGTCGTATGAGGAACTTCAAGCTACTTATGTGAAGTCTCTAGTTTCTTCTAGCTCCTCCCATATTATCAATGATGCTTGTGCTACTAACTCTACTTCTTGTGAAGCATCTATATTGAAGGAGAATGTTGAGCTAAGGGTTCAACTTGCATTGCTAACTAGCAATTATGGTAAATTAGAAGAAAGTCATGAAAAGCTCTCGGGCTCTCATGATGACCTTCTAGTCTCCCATGAAAGGCTAAAGTTATCTCATGGGGCTATTGTGACTAACGTAACATGTTGTGAGCCTCATGTGGACATTAGCACTATTTCTACTCAAAAAATTTATTGACATGTGCTAGTCCTAGTAATTCATCTAGACATATTATAGCCAATTCTTGTGATGAATTGCTCTCCTTGCCTTGTTGCTCTAGCAATGAAGCTTCTACTTATTCTAGTACTTTTTTGATACTAACCTTGTAGAGGAAAAGAAAGAGCTCAAGTCCCAAGTCACTAATTTGAAGAAAGACTTGGAAATATGTCAAGAAGGAAATACCTCTCTCAATGCTATCTTGAGTGTTCAAAAATCCCCTCATGAAAAGGGAGGACTTGGTTTCATCCCCAACAACAAGAAGTCCAAGAAAAAGAAGAAGGGACAAGATCAAGTCAAGAATCCGGCCAACATTACATGCTTCAAGTGCAAGAATGTTCGACACCATGTGATATCTTGTCCATTGAAGAAGAAGGCTTCAAATTTGAAGCATCAAGGGAAGTGTCCTCAAGTTCAATCTCAAGGTCAACCTCATGTTGAAGAAAGGCCACTACCAATGATGAACAAAGATAATGCTCCCCAAGTTGATGAAATAAAGAAGAAGAGAAGGGGGAGCACATGTTTCTATATTTGTCGTGAGAAGGGACACATATCCTCATCATGTCCCAACGGTAACATCCCTAAGCCTCCTCTAGTCAATGATCATTATTCGCTTAGGAAGGATTTTGTTGGCAATTTGTTTGCCAAGTTTATTGCTGCCCAAAATGGTGTGGAAATGGAAAAGACCATTTGGGTTGCCAATCCTATTGTGACTAACTTCTTATTACCCAACTTGGTTGGGGACCATCAAGCTCAAACTTGATCAATAGGTGTGTGGAGGACAATGGAGATTTGTCTAGTTCATGAAGAAAAGGATACCCACCATTTATTTGTTCGAGCCAAGTAATGTGGATTATCTTCATATTATCTATCATTCCTCTTTGCTTAAACTTGTATTTATATTGCTTACATTGAAATTTACTCGCCCCTTGCATGTTTAGGTTTTGTATCTAGCACGTGTAGGTTGCTTTGCACATCATATAATGGTGTTTGTAGGCTTGAGCCTTATTGTATCATATTTGAATCTTGCTTGGCTTTTGTGAGATATTAGTGGATTATCACATTATGGGGGAGTGTTATGTTTTGTGCACATCACAAACCCTAAATGTGAATATGAGAAATACCACATAGTATTGATATTCAATATTACCTAGTCACTATGTGCTACGTCAAGCTCATTTCAAATTCAAATTCTCAGAGTGTCCATTAATTATCTCTTGTTGGTTTTTATTTTGCCTTCATAGTGTGCATCGCTGAGGTGTCCTTAGAGTTTCACAGAATCCTCTGGACACCCCATGCGCATGGGTTCTGTTGACCCCCGTCTGCACGGGATGGGGTTTCAGTCTTTGAGTACCTCGTGTGCACGGGGCTGACTTAGCCCGTGTGCGCACGGGGTCCATCGGGCGGAAATGCCCACCCGGCCAAGAACACTATGATTCTCTCTTCTTATACTTTGGAATATGATTTTGATCTTGTGCATCTCCGGAATCTACCACTGAGTGTTAATTCCAAATACCAATGTTATTCTCTCACAATTGGTATTTCTTCATGTTGTAGAAATTTATGATCATCTTCTTCTCGGCTCGTGCTTCAACTTGCCTTATGTCACTACTTGCCCTATCTATCATCTACTTGAGTGAGATAAACCTTTGAGTATGTGTGTAGTGTATATCCTACGCTCATTGGTTTTTTCTTAGTTCATATGTTGTTCTTTGTGTGTGGTCTTGTGTAGATTCATCACTTTGATATAATTTGGGCAACTTGAGTGCTTTGTGATTTTATTGGTGCATCATGTATGTGTTATCTTGTCCAAATTGTATCTCTTTGGATCTTGGCAGGCTTGTGCATGTATATTTATTTATATACTTCTTCATGCCTTTCTTTCTCTACTTGATCGTCTCTATAGGGTAAACTCCATCATATCCTTAATGGCTAAAAAATAAGCATGAATTTCGAGTTCATATCCATATGCACATATTTAATGTGGAGTTTGCCCTATGTATTGTAGTTGGCATGTAAGTCCGCGATGTGTTTTTTGTCATCATGATGAGACAATAAAACATTTATTCTTCCAACGCAAATTGGCTCGGTCTATATGGTCAGTCATCCAAATAGCTTCTGGCTTGTATCCTCCTTATAGTGTTGCCAATGTATTTGGCAACTGGTTACATGGGATTGATCACATGTTTAGAACTCTTCTTAGGATGGGAGCGCTAGCCGTTATTTGGTCGCTTTGGCTATGTAGAAATGATAAGGTTTTTAACGATAAAAGTACTTCTCTAATGCAGGTTATCTACAGATGTACCGGGACTCTTCGTTTATGGTCCTTTCTACAATGCTGGAGAATCGAGACCTATTTATGGAGGTGTGTACACGATTGGAGGATACGGCGAGGATACTTTTATCCAACATGGGTGGCAACATGATCATAGGATTGGCCCACCTCCACTTTAGGCGTTATACAGACTCTATCTTTGTATTCCGCCTA
This sequence comes from Triticum aestivum, assembly GCF_018294505.1. NCBI lineage: Eukaryota > Viridiplantae > Streptophyta > Magnoliopsida > Poales > Poaceae > Triticum > Triticum aestivum. The sequence continues at coordinate 582,943,495 of NC_057810.1, forward strand.
TCTATTTTTCATTCTTGTAGAGGACTTTGTGTGGCTGTGTGCATCTTAGTTATGCAGAGGCTGGGTGTAATGATTAAACCTTTTAAGTAATAAAGCGCCCCTTTTCGGAAAAATGTATTATAGTTGGACTAACTACTTTGGACCCAATATGTTTGGGGACCAAATTGTACCTTAATGTGTTTTAGGTACTTTGGAGAAGAATTGGATGCTTGTCTTATTCATGAGGAAGGTGGATACACTATGGGAAATTACTAGAGCCAAGCTTGGTTGATTCTTTGATTTGAGGGAGAAGATAATTGAAAACCCTTTCTGTTGTAAGTGTTTCATTCTCATCATGAAAACCTGATTAACTAAAATTTGTGTAAATTTGTTGGATATGCATCAAACTCCCACACTTACGGTATTCTCAATAAATCCACAGGATGTATTGAGGAAATGGTGAATGTGGAGTGTGATGAGAATAACGGCTTCCATGCGAAGCAATTTGTGTCAAGTGTTGTAGGTGATGAGGCTCCTTCCCAAGCTACAAGTACAATGGGGATCGGTCATATTCTTCCACAAGAAACACCCCATGTCCATGTAGAAGAAGGAGTAAGAGCCCGTCTTGTGGGTCCACCATAAGGGAAGTCATCACCCCCAACACAAAAGCAAGATGCCATGGGAGATCATGTACGTATCCAAGAACAAGATCAAGTCCCTCATGTTCGCATACTAGATCAATGGCCCCTTGAACCAATGCTCTCTCGGTAACAATTACTCACTTCATGCATTTATTTAAATTAGAGTCAACATTGTGTATGTTGCGTCTTGGCATGATTAGTACTAGTTGAGTATGTGTTTCTTGCAAAATCTTAAACCTCCTTTTTTTTGTCTATGAGAAGTTTGAGAAGGATCATATCATGGGGATCTCTAAAACCAAGCTCATGGTTCACTTATCCCAAATATGCCAATTAAGGAATGTATTGCATACCAATTTCTCAAAGTGCTCTTATGTGCAATATTGATAAATTTGCAAAAGCACTCTTTTTGGTTGTGGTATTGTCTCTCATGCTTAGTAATTCATTTGTATGCAAATGAGATCAATTTATGCCATGTGCCTTGTGCCATGTGCCATGTGACAAAGCTCTTATGCTAAAGATCAAGTTTGTATAATAATGGATTCATTCATGGATACCAAATTCTTATCTTTTGTACCTTTTTGTGTGTGCAAGTTTCTTTGTGGATGCTCATCTTGATGATTATTTGCCACATTAGAAACTTATACACATGAGAAAGTGTATATCTTTCTTTGATATCTATTCGTTTACTACCGGTCCATGGGATTGTCTCTTTTTGATTCTTTGATGGATCCGGTAGGAGGATGAGTGATACGTCACCAACGTATCTATAATTTTTTACTGTTCCATGATGTTATATTATCATTCCTGGATGTTTTATAATCATTTTATAGTCATTTTATATCATTTTTTGGTGCTAACCTATTGACATAGTGCCAAGTGCCAGTTGTTGTTTTCTGCGTGTTTTTTACATTGCGGGAAATCAAATGGAGTCCAAACACAACAAAACTTTTTGTGGACTTTTTTGGACCAGAAGACATCCAATGGGCCAAAGAAGCGTCTGGGGGGTGCTCAGAAGGGAGTACAACTCACCAGGGCGCGCCAGGCACCTTGGGTGCCCCCTGAACCGACTCTTTGCTCTATAAATACCCCAATATTCCAGAAACCCTATGGGAGTGAACGAAAATCAATTACAGCCGTCGCAGGGTCCAGAACCACCAGATCCAATCTAGACACCATCATGAAGGGATTCACCACTTCCGTTGGTACCTCTCCGATGATGCATGAGTAGTTCTTTGTAGACCTTTGGGTCCGTAGTTAGTAGCACGATGGCTTCCTCTCTCTCGTTTGATTCTCCATACAATGGTCTCTTGGAGATCCATATGATGTAACTCTTTTGCAGTGTGTTTGTTGGGATCCGATGAACTTTGAGTTTACGATCAAATCTATCTTTTTATCCATGAAAGTTATTTGAGTTTCTTTGATCTCTTATATGCATGGTTTATTATAGCCTCATATTGTTTCTCCGATATTTGGGTTTTGTTTGGCCAACTTGATATATTTATCTTGCAATGGGAAGAGGTGCTTTGTAGTGGGTTCGATCTTATGGTGCTTGATCCCAATGACAGAAGGGGAACCGAGACGTATGTATCGTTACTACTAAGGATAAAACAATGGGGTCAATTTCTACATAAATAGATCTTGTCTATATCATGTCATCGTTCCTATTGCATTACTCCGGCTTTCCATGATCTTAATACACTAGACGCATGCTGGATAGCGGTCGATGTGTGGAGTAATAGTAGTAGATGTAGGTAGGAGTCGGTCTACTAATCTTGGATGTCATGCCTATGTAATGATCATTGCCTGGATATCGTCATGATTATTTGAAGTTCTATCAATTGCCCAATAGTAATTTTTTTACCCACCCTTTGCTATTTTTCTTGAGAGAAGCCACTAGTGAAACCTACGACCCCCGGGTCTCTTTCTCATATTATTTGCCTTTGCGATATATTTTATTTGTCTTTTATTTTCAGATCTATTAAACCAAAATACAAAAATACCTCGCTGCAATTTATTTTATTTGGCGTTCGATCTATCAATATTTACAACTCTCTCACGTCCGTTTGCCAATTTCTCGCGCCATTGCCCGAAAGGGATTGACAACCCCTTTAATACGTCGGGTTGCGAGTATTTGTTATTTGTGTGCAGATGTTGTTTACGTACTGTTGCTTGGTTCTCCTACTGGTTCGATAACCTTGGTATCATCACTGAGGGAAATACCTACCATTGTTGGGCTGCATCATCCCTTCCTCTTTGGGGAAATACTGACGTAGTCCTAGCAGACATCGAAAGGAATTTCTGGCACCGTTGCTGGGGAGGATCATCAACATCTACGAGGTTCCTAATCACAAATCTTATCTCCTTTCAATTTACATTATTTGCCATTTTCCTCTCGTTTTCCTCTCCCCCACTTCACAAAAATTTGCCGTTTTATTCACCTTCTATTTTTGTTTGCCCTTTTCTCATCAGATCTCATGTTTGCTTGTGTTGCCATGTGCCTTCTATTTTCTTGCATCTTTGCTTGCTAAAAATTTATTGATATGGTTCCTCATCCACCTGCTAATCTTTTCAAAATCCAATTATGATGAACCAATTGCTAATAAATTGAGTTCACTAGATTATCTTTATGAAGTTTTGGTTGAGATTTATGAATCTGAAAATTGTGATGAAGTGTTAAACGAAGGAATTTATAAAGTGATTCATGATAGCTCCTTGAATGAAAAGCATGATTGCAATGATGTTATTACAAATTATATTAATGTCAATTGTTCTAATAATATGCAAAACCCCAAGCTTGGGGATGCTAATTTTGATATGTCCACTACTTATTGCAATGATCATGATTGGGGAGATTTTTCCTATGATCTTGAAAATTTATTTAAGCGTCATGATGAATATGTCTGTGATAATATTGAAAGTGGGTTTGGAAGAGTGTCAAATCTAGGTAACAATGATCCCACTACCTTGGAGAATGATCAATCTTATGAATTTTTTTGATAAAACTGGGCTTGGAGAGGTCAGGACTTTACTTGATGATAATCCCACTATTTTGGAAGAGTGTCAACTTTGCATGCACGTGGATCACGAAGAGAATATTTTATGTGATAGTTATATTGTTGAATTTGAATATGATCCCACATGTAATTATTATGAGAGAGGTAAATATTGTGGTAGAAATTTTCATGTTACTAAACTACCTCTCGTTATGTTGGGATTGCTATTGTTTCTTTCTTCTTCCTTGCATATGCTAGTTTTTTCTTGCCTTGATAACTTGTTTTCTTACAAAATGCCTATGCATTGGAAGTATGTTAGACTTAAATATGTTTGTCACATGTTTTGTGATGCTCTCTTGGTGCTTCAATTCTTGTCTTTTAATGTGAGCTTCATTAAAATTATCAATGCCTAGCTAGGGGCATAAAACGATAGCGCTCGTTGGGAGGCAACCCAACTTGTATCTTTTTGCTTTTTGGTTTTCTTGCTGTTTTCAATAAAATACCCAATTATTCCTTTGGTTAGAAGTGTTTTTGTGGTTTTAATTAGTGTTTGTGCCAAGCAAAGCCTTTGGGACATGTTGGGTGATAGTTGATTTAATCTTGTTGAAAAACAGAAACTTTTGCGCCCAGAAAAATAATTTTAATAAATCACAGAAACGTGCTTTTGCTCTGATTATTTTTGAAGAAGATTAATATACAAATTTCTCAGTTTTTCCTAATTTCTCAAGATTTGTTGGAGTTATAGAAGTATTCGAAATATCCAGATTTCTACAGACTATTCTGTTTTTGACAGATTCCGTTTTCTTTGCGTTGTGTGCTTGTTTTGATGATTCTATGGTTTTCTTTGATGAGTTTTTGCCATAGAAAAGTTGGAATACAGTAGATATAATGCAAGAATAAAACATGAATTGGTTTGTGACATCACTTATAGTAGTGATTTGTTTTCTTATACTAACGGATCTCACGAAGGTTTTATTGCATTTTGTGGGATTGAAGTTTTCAAGTTTTGGGTTACCTTACACTGGATGAAGAATAAGGAGTAAGAAGAGCCTAAGCTTGGGGATGCCCATGGAACCCCAAGTTATTATCCAAAGAGAAGCAAGCAACTAAGCTTGGGGATGCCCCGAGTGGCATCCCCTATTTCTTCTAACAACCATCGGTATTTTACTCGAAGCTATATTTTTATTCATCACATACTATGTGTTTTGCTTGGAGCGTCTTGTATGATATGAGTCTTTGCTTTTTTTCTTTGTGTTTTTAGTCTTGATCCCTTGCCGGACACACTTGTTTTAGAGAGCCAAAATTATTCCATGACTTGTTAGAATTGCTCTCTATGCTTCACTTAAATTTTTATGAGCTATGGATTTGCTCTAGTGCTTCACTTATATCTTTTTGAGCACGATGTGCTTTAGTATTTCTGAAAAAATGATCTCTTGCTTCACTTAGATTTATTTGAGATTTAGTAAAATTTTCAAGAAATTCTCTCTTACTTCACTTCAATTATTTTGAGAGAAAGAATTATTATGCTCATGATCTTCACTTATATTTATTTGAGCTTATCAAAAGAAACACATGAAAATTAGTCCCAAAGTGATAGATATCCAAGAAGGATATAATAAAAACTTTCATGAAGATCATTGGACAAAATAAACTTGATTCTTAGTAAATAGTTTTGAGATATGATGATGTGATATGTGAGTCGTATTGATGAGTAATTATGCTTTAGTAAGAATATTGGTGTTAAGGTTTGTGATACCCTATGCAAGCACAAAAGTCAATAGTCATGCAATGAAATTAAATCCTACTTGTGGTGCATTATTCGGTGTTAATTATGCTTAATGCTCGCTTATGAGATGATTCGTTTCTTGGTTGGTCGCTTCGCAATCTTTTGCTAGCCTTCATTTTACACTAAGTATGATCACTACTTGTGTATCCAAAATCCTTTAAACCAGTTTTGCCACATGAGTCCACTATATCTACCTATGTGCAGTATTCTTCTGCCATCCGAAGCAAATTTGTATTTGCCATCTCTAATATTCAAATTAAATCTCTCTTTTGTGTGCTCGTACCACTCGCGAGGCGGTGAGGGGTGGCTAATATTTTCCATGCTAGATGTGTTATTCTCACGATGAGTGTTTATTCACTTGTCATTGCATGAGAGTAAGGCAAAGGTATTAGGGATGCCAAGTCCCGAAATGAAAAATGAATTTACTTTATGTTGTCGAATAATAAATTCCTTGGAAAGTGTTGGTATGGAGGGCAACCATGGATACGACTAGCCATGGAAAGTGAAAGTATGGTTGAAAAAGGAATAAACTTTATTTTATGTTTGGAAACCGCCTATGATATATCTAGCATGCAAAGTGTTGGGAGCTCTAAGTCGTTTTCATTGGTGGGAAAAGTATGCCTCTCAAAATGTTTTTATCTCTCAATTTTCGCTTTCAGCTCTGGCACCTCTAAAAATACCTACTTCCCTCTACGAAGGGCCTTTCTTTTACTTTATGAAATTTTTATTTTTAATTCGAGTCTCCATCTTCTCTTATAAAGCATCAACTAGGGGGCACTATGATCGTACTTGAGCATTGGGTGTAGCTAATATGCAAGTGTGTTTCATGAATGGATCAATGATTGAGCATGATGGGCTAGGGATAGCTTATTTTAGCGTTGATATTTTGAAAGACATGGTTGCTTTTTGGTATCTTGAGTATTATATCCTCATCTCAAAACTAGACTATTGCTTTGAATCATATAAAAGTACAAATGTCCATACTATAAAGAAAAGAATATGAGATGACATGTTAGGCAACATTTCAGATCAAAAATTCTGTTTTATCATTTATCTACTCGAGGACGAGCAGGAATTAAGCTTGGGGATGCTGATACGTCTCCAACGTATCTATAATTTTTTATTGTTCCATGCTATTATATAATCATTCTTGGATGTTTTATAATGAATTTATATCATTTTTTGGAACTAACCTATTAACATAGTGCCAAGTGCGAGGTGCTGTTTTCTGCATGTTTTCTACATCACAGGAAATCAATACCAAACGGAGTCCAAAGGCAGCGAAACTTTTTGTGGATTTTTTTGGACCAGAAGACATCCAATGGGCTAGAAAAGCGCCTAGGGGGTGCTCTGAGGGGAGCACAAACAACCAGGGCGCCAAGAAGCCTAGGCGTGCCCTGGTGGGTTGTGCCCACCTCGGGTGCCCTCTGAACCGACTCTTTGCTCTATAAATACCCCAATATTCTGGAAACCCTAAGGGAGTCGGCGAAAATCAATTCCAGCCACTGCAGAGTCCAGAACCACCAGATCCAATCGAGACAATATCATGGAGGGGTTCACCACTTCCATTGGTGCCTCTTCATTGATGTGTGAGTAGTTGTTTGTACACCTTCGGGTCCGTAGTTAGTAGCTAGATGGCTTCCTCTCTCTCGTTTGATTCTCAATACAATGGTCTCTTGGAGATCCATATGATGTAACCCTTTTGCGGTGTGTTTGTTGGGATCCAATGAACTTTGAGTTTATGATCAGATCTATCTTTTTATCCATGAAAGTTATTTGAGTTTCTTTGACCTCTTCTATGCATCATTCCTTATAGCCTCATATTTCTTCTCCGATATTTGGGTTTTGTTTGGCCAACTTGATCTATTTATCTTGCGATGGGAAGAGGTGCTTTGTAGCGGGTTCGATCTTACTGTGCTTGATCCTAGTGACAGAAGGGGAACCGACACGTATGTATTGTTGCTACTATGGATAAAACCATGGGATCTATTTCTACATAAATAGATCTTGTCTACATCATGTCATCGTTCTTATTGCATTACTCCGTATTCCATGAACTTAATACACTAGATGCATGCTGGATAGCGGTCGATGTGTGGAGTAATAGTAGTAGATGCAGGCAGGAGTCGGTCTACTAATATCGGACATGATGCCTATGTAATGATCATTGCCTGGATATCGTCATGATTATTTGAAGTTCTATCAATTGCCCAACAGTAATTTGTTTACCCACCGTTTGCTATTTTTCTCAAAAGAAGCCACTAGTGAAACCTACGGCCCCGGGTCTCTTTCTCATATCATTTGCCTTTGCGATCTATTTTATTTGCCTTTTATTTTCAGATCTATTAAACCAAAAATACAAAAATACATTGCTTCAATTTATTTTATTTGGCGTTTGATCTATCAATATTTACAACTCTCTCACATCCGTTTGCCAATTTCTGGCGTTGTTGCCCGAAAGGGATTGACAACCCCTTTAATACGTCGGCTTGCGAGTATTTGTTATTTGTGTGCAGGTGCTGTTCTCCTACTGGTTCGATAACCTTGGTCTCATCACTGGGGGAAATACCTACCGTCGATGTGCTGCATCATCCCTTCCTCTTTGGGGAAATACCGACGTAGTCCTAGCAGACATCAATGAGTAGTTAGTTCTTGTATGTATTTCTTATATATTTGCACTCATGAGTTTTTGGAAGTATTTTGGTCCCATTCTTCGCATGATGATCCTATTGGATACTTCACGTATATCTTGTCCAAAATATGTTCTTTGGATCTTTGAATGTGTGACTCTCATGTTTTATCTTCTTATCGCATTCTATGGATCCCAAATATAGTTTGAGATCCTCCATTTATACATAAATGGGTATGTGCATTTGATTCCACTTACATTTGATAATTGCACAAATTAAGGAGGAACTCATACTATATTGGCCTTCTAGATTTCTTCCATTGTGGCATTTGATGCCAATGGGGGAGAAGTTTAGAGGGTTTAGGAGAAGTGTGTTGGTTCTTATCATTCATACATATCTATATTCGGTGTGTTTGCTTGTTGCATGAATGTGTATATAGAGAAAACTCCACCAAGTTCTACAGCAAAAAGGGAAAACTCCACCAAGTTCTTTCATGTGCATATATTATGGGGGAGTTTGCTCTATATAGTATGGTTCTACAGCAAAAAGTCACTTTGGAACCCGAGTGCATTGGAGCCCTACTTTTGGAACTGTGATCAAATGCTATTTTGAAGTTTCAAAAAAATTCTAAAAACAAATCAACATGTTTATATGAATGTATATTGCACATGTGTAAATTTCGATGCTGAAATAAGTAACCATGTGAGTTACACAAAATGACAAAATCGTGATTTTGCAAAGATGAACAATGCATGCATTATTAACTATTTGAAAATCACAATTTTGTCATTTTTGTATAGGCCGCATATTTACTTATTTCATCACCAAACTTTACACATGTGTAATATACATCCATATGATCACGGAGAATTTTTTTCAGAATTTTTTGAAACCATAAATTGATTTTGAAAGTATTTAAAATAAGGTCTTGCAATACACCCGGGTTCCAAAAATCCACTCTCGGTTCTACAGGCATCAAATTCTTGTGTAGTATTTGGATGCTAGTACAATCGGTTTTGATAACATCAACTATCTTTGAGATATTTGAGGCTATCAAAACCACCGCAAGAATACAATTTATTCTCGGATAGATTTCATACAGGTTTTAAATTCATCATATTAAACCCTCTTGTTGAGATTTTCATCAATTACCAAAATGAGGGAGATTGAAAGGGCATGTAGCTCCTAAGTGTGGTTTTCTCAATTAATTACAATCTCTATGGACTAATGTTTTCATTGAGATATATTGGAAGGGATTGTCCATAGATGGTGCATAAAGGATACTAGTTGGAATCAAGGATAAAGTCCATACATATGGAGATATGTTTGCTCTAAGCATTGGTATTAATTGACAAATTCCTATGGAGCATCAAGTGCATTGAATATTATATGAAGAAATGTTCCATAGTGATGCATGAAGCATGTTGGATTTATGTGGGAAGAATGCCATCAAAACATTCGAAGAAGTCCTCAAGGTATTCCTCTCTGGATACCCCGTGCGCACGGGCCTCCTGACCCCAGTGCGCACGGGGTCGAGTGTCAACTCTCTGGCTACACCGTGCACACGGAGCCTAAGTTTTGGCACTCGAGGTCACATATCCAGTAAGGTTTTAAGTTGGTCTTTGGGGATTTACGTTCAAGCCATACAAATTGATTTTAATGTCTAACCAACTATATTCAAGGTGGAGTTCGTTAGAGGATCTCAAAGATTGACATATGTGGGCTTTTAAGGATCAAGAGCTTGAGAGTATAATCAAGTAGAAGAATTCAAGTTATGGATTCAAGACAAGATCATGGTAAGCTCATGTGTTGGGTTTTTGGTTGATCAAGTCTTTAAGCAAGCAACTAGAGTGAAGAATTCATTGTGCCTCTCAAGAGATTATGATGGAGTTTTTAGAGAGCAAATGATGACCAATATGATATTCATAGTGAAACTTGATATGGTCATGAAAGAGTCTTTGGTGATCTATTTCTTGAAGCAATGAAGGGAAATGAAGAGTTCATTGTGGATTTCAAGAAACCAAGATGGGACATGAAGTAAAGATGTTGGTTGACCAAGATAGAGCTTGAAGATTATCTAGTTGGTCAACTCTCAAAGCGCAATCTTTGTACCATGTGGGATCAAGTGATCTAGTGGTATGATAAGTAATTGTGGATTGTGATTTGCTACCTAACCCATGCTATGTGCTTTCAATGTCTATGTGGGTTAGGTGTTTCTCATGGGCTTGCATCAAAAGAGTGAGCTTTCAAGTAGCCTATGTGTGGATGACATCAAGTGGTGATGGTCATCGGGCTCGAGGAGTCCAAGTGCAAGATGAGAAGCCGGAGGTTATATGCTTTGAAGCTTGCGGTCCACATCATGATAATGTGCATCTGAAGATGGGCTTAAGTTAAGGCTTCCCTCATTGCAATATGAGGAAGCATTTTGAGTATGTTCACCAAGTGATTATGGACAAGAAAAATATTCCAACTTGAGGCAAGCATCAAAGTCATAAGCAAGCTCAAGTTGAATGTGCAAGGCAAAGGTATACCTTATCTAGATCTTCCTAGTTTTTCTGGTCTCATGGTGCTTGGAGGGAGACCGGGTTACATGTTTGATAGACGTACTATCAAGAGGGACTTTCGGGCGAGTAGCTTGATCGTGTCACATGTAGAGAGCTCAAAGTGTTGCATTACTTGAATAATTATTTCTTGTTTATCTTGGTTGGTTCTCTTTGTGAGGACCTTGGGCTCTTCCCTAGCTTCAAAACGAGCCCAAGATCATCAAATTCGGAGTCCGTATGCCAAAGTTATCATTGTTTTAGTGGGCTGCTGCAGGCTGTTCTGGGTACCCCGTGGACAGGTTTTTTTTGACCCCCATGGTCACGGGGCCCCGTGCACAAGGACTTGTACCATGAGCACGGGACCACATGAGCACGGGTTCTAAACCCCCGTGGGCTCTGGGTGTCCCGGAACTGCCCGTTGAGCCCCAACGGCTAGTTTTGGGTTTTGACTATTTAAGGGCTCCTTCCTCCCATCGGTTGGGGGATGTTCATACACTTTCCTAACACCATTTTGAGCGTCTTACCACCTCTCCCAAAGCCCTATCTCCCCTCTATGTGAAGGGGGATTTGTGGATGGATTTGTCAGCCATTTGTTGATCCTATCCATTGCATCCCCTCTCTTCAATCTCCTACTTATGAGAGTGCATCTTGTGAGATTGAGAGAGTGAGTTGAGCATTTGTTGCTTGACCTTGCATTGGTTTGAGCTCCCCACATCGATCAATTCGAGTGAGAGCCCGTGAGTTTATTACTCTTGGAGGCTTCCGCCTCCTAGGCGGTTTGGTGATACATTGAGAAGATTGTGAAGAGGCCTATGTGACCAAGGTTCCCCCGGAAGCTTCCTTTTGTGGTGTGCTCTGGGTAAGGGTGTTGAAGTGGCCTAGGTGGTCAAGTTCCTCTGGAAGCTTGCGTGTTTGTGGTGTTCTCCGAAGAAGATTGTAAAGGTGTGGTGGTCACCTTCAAGACCACCCCGAGTGAATCGAGGCTCATCCGTTGGGGGTGACTCAGGGAGAATACAGTGAGTCACCTGGTGACGCCCTGGAGATTTGGCTTCGGCACCGCTCTAACGGAGATTAGCACTCTCATGAGTGTGAACTTCGGGATAAATCCGCGCCCCCGACTCACTTGTGGTTATCTCATACCCACAGCCTTTACTTTCCGCAATTCATACTTGCTCATATTGATATATCTTGTGCTAGTTGAATTGCTTAATTGTTCCTATATTTTCATATCTTGTGATATAGTTTGTGCTTGCTAGTTTTCTTAAGTGCCTATCTTGTTTAGATAGGTTGTTGGTGCACTTAGTTGAGCCTATCATTTTTAGGATTTGTGCTTGAAAAGTATCAGTTAGTTTAATTCCGCATTAGGATAAAGCCAAATCCATAAAAGTATTAAAACGCCTATTCACCCCCTCTAGTCGTCATCTAGATCCTTTCACTGCCGAGACAAGGCATGGCTTATATGTAAAACAAAAAACTAGTGAAGCAATCGGCCTCCAGAGCCACTGCCTTCCTGCACCCCTGACTCTATTGCGAGTCCTCGCTCCCACTCTGCTACCCCTCCCTGCCCATGCAGGTGGACTAGCCCCACGCTGGCAAATTGTGGCGATTGTAGCTATGGGAGCCCCTCGATGTGATCTGCCTCTAATGCATCTTCATAGTGTTCCTAGGATCGTGTAGGGCGAACTTTTTTGCTATCTACTTTGTTTCCCAACAACCAGGCACTGAGGCCGTCCACCCGGTGGATAGTTTAGGGTGCCCAACTATAGATGTTGTAATACATGATTGTGGCGCCTCGCCTCTGCCTTGCTAGTGTTCTTAATAAGGGCACGAACGGGGAGAATAGCTGGTCTTCCGGCATCTCAGGTGCTATGATGATACGAACTCCTGGAACTTCTGCAATTTTGCAAAAAGACTGCTAGGAGTTTGAAAAATGTGCATAGGTCCAGTAGAGCCAGCAGCTCACATATGTCCTCTGATCTAAGGTCCAACTACCTAGCGACCCGTATCACAGTATCACCTGGGCATCGGGAGCACCAGATATTCTCCCGCACATGAGTGCATCTCCAAAGCAGACCCTCAAACCGCCCGCATCTGTCCGGATCATGCGATCTAGTCCGAACATGCTTTTTCCCGCAAATTGGAAGCAAACTGGGGGCTTTGCGGGAGTCCGAACAGCAACCATGTAGGACTACAACACTTCCAACCCACTCAAATACCCCTCTCGGTCCCATTCTCTTCTTCTCCGCCCCTGCTCCCCTTACTTTGCATCCACGCCCTCCTCCTCTGATGTCGTCGTTGTACCTCTCCGGCCGCCACCCAAGCATTGTCGGACGTCCGTAACCACCACCCATGCGCCCGCTCGCCTTGTACTGCGGCGCCATCCACCCAGGATCTGTCTGCAACCAGGTACCCTCCGGCCCCCATCGATGACGTCCATGGTGGTCACCACGCCCAATAGGTGTTCGGTCACATGCTATTGAGTTTATTTTCAAACTTCATGTCTTTTTTTAGAGTAAGAAGTATGGCGGGGTACTCGACCATGGAGGATGAGTTGTTGTGTGATGCGAGGTTGGTTGTATCTGCGGATTTCGTAGGCATGAGCAGAAGGGGGCTCTTCGGGTAACGCGTGCATGGTTCATTTAATGCTCGAAAGCACATTGCACACTACGACATACACATCATCCATGAATACAATGTGCAGCCATTACCATATCAATGGTACAACATGTAGACTATCGTCGCCAAGTTTTGTACAACGGTTGATCGGATCGGCTGAAGGCAATGCGGCCATTGCGCGAGACAGTCATGGAGATCATAAGTTTTGCTTCTTGTTGCTTGATTCGTTCATTTACTCAACGTTCCCACATTGTGTAACCAGTACGTGTTGTCGTGATGTACCTCAAGGTAGAGGGCAAGCCATTTATGCACATACGCTGTTGGGTGAAACTCAAGAGACAATATGTTTGGGACGACATGATCCGTTCATGAAAAACGTGTTGAGCATCCGGTTAATCACATTGAATTTGAACTATTTATCGGTGAATTTGAACGTTTACTAGCCTTATTTGCATGCTATGTATGAATAATTTGTCCTATTTTCTATCCGGAGTTAACGAATTCCATCGTATTTGATGAATTTTGTCCTGTTAGCTGAAATGCGGTTAGCGTTGAATGACCGCCTCCCGCATCCGTGTCTACGGACTGATTCTTCCTATTTGCGAATGGATGCGGAGTCCGATTCACAGATCAACGTTAAAGATGCCCTAATTTGGCAAAAGAAAGGAAGGGTACTGATAACACCCACACGCGTGGCATACTAGACATCCGCCCACACACCTTGTGTGGCGTGAGCGGGAGGCAGCCCACACGGGCTGTGTGTGGAGGAACTTTAGAATGGCTCACACGTGTGGGCGCAGCTACTTTGTGCTACACGCACAACAATTACTACTCATGCCCACCCGCGCGTGTGGCACGAAGCAAATATGCCCACATGTTCTGGCGCAGCCACGTTAGGTACCCGCAGGATGACGATTTAGTTGCCATTAGGAACGGCAGATGTAGTTATCCGGGATGGCAAATGTAGCTGTAAAAGTATGTCAACTCTCTCTGTTTTGGTTAACTATAGTTGTCGTGTCTAATTTATGTTAGTTGCCGCGTGTAATCAAACCATAGTTGCCGTGTGTTATTAACTACTTGCTACATATGGTAAAACAAATAGTTGCCAGGTGTGTTTATCTAGTTGTCACGTGTGGTCCAACCATAGTTGTCATGTATGGTTAATCAGAGTTGTCATGTGTGTTTATCTGGTTTGCCATGTACGCGCAACTGCAATTGTCGTCTAGCAACAAATCATAGTTGTTATGTGTGTTTACATAGTTGCCACGTACACGCAACTGCAGTTGCCATCCAACAACGTACGAGTGTCGTGTGGACGAAAAACAGTTCGCCCACACGCACGTGGACTATGTGGTGGCTGTGTGGGCAGAAAATAGTTCACCGACACAGCGCAGCTGGCAAACCGCGTGCTGCGGGGTGTGTGGATCAACTCTCCAACGCCCACACGCACGATGATGCTCATGTGGCACTCAGATTCTAACAGATTATTTTAGGATTCGTGCAAAATAGAATTAACATTGACCAAGACGTGTGGACGATGTGCAAACATGGCACATAGCGCTTGTCCCAGTAAGCATTTCCTCTGGGGTTTTTTTTCCACCTCTGACCTTCCGCTATCATGATTTGGGAAAAGGAAACATGCTACCATTTTAAAATTCAGCACATCCGACAAAAACAAAAGAAACCGGTCCCGCGCCACTCTGTGGCATCAAGCCGCGCAGAGAAAAACAAGCATCTGCCCGTCGTGGCCCCCGCCCCCTGCTCTCATGCAGTGACGATCACGGGTGAGCAGGCAATGCATGCAGCAGCCTTCTGTTCGACCGTGAAGGATAGAGAGAGCCTGCCGACATACCACGGTCGACCGTGATATAAACGTGCGACTAATGAATTATTTTCTCTTGGCCATCTGAGATCTCCGTTCGCTCGCCGGCCGCCTATAAATAAGTCCCTCGGTTCCGCTCTCATGGCAAGCCAGCGCCCAGCACGACACACACCTCCATTGCTCTGCCCTAAGTAGCCAGCAAGCTTTGCTCACTTTCGCTTGCGACTTGCAAGCTTTGCTCTTGAGACCAATGGCCTCCACCGCGGCGCTCCAGACGGCGGCCGTATGCACGCTGCTCCTGTTCGCCGGCCAGCTGCTCCCCACGGCCACGCCGGCGCCGCCGACCAGCTGCGCCCCAGGCGACGCAAAGTGCCTGGCCTGCTATAACAAGTGCGTGGAGCCCTGCCGGCGGGACCCGACCCAGTGTCGTGCGACCCTCCTGTGCGGGCCGAAATGCGCGCAACAGACGTCGAGCCCCCCGCCGCCGCCGCCGCCGCGGGAGAGTGGCACTTGTGCCCCAGCCAACGCGAAGTGCCAGGCCTGCGTGAAGAAGTGCGGGGATAGATGCCGCCGGGACCCGACGCAGTGCCGTATGACCATGTACTGCGAGCCGGGATGCGCGATACAGACGTCGAGCCACCCCCCGGCGAAGGACATTTGCGGCCCAACCAAGGCGAAGTGCCTGTCCTGCGTTAACAAGTGCAGGGAAACATGCCAGGGGGACCCCATAAGTTGTGGCGGGCTCCAAGACTGCGAGACGGGATGCGCGCACCAGAAGCAGTAGCTGCTAGCGAGTTAGTCGAGTTCAAGCGGAGGGAGAGCGGAGGCACACGTTCCACGCACTTCCCCTTTCTTGGTTACATGTCATGTCGTGTCGGTCATCGCGATTGTTGTTTTAGATTTCGTCCAGGGTTGTCATGTCGGTCGTCGTCGTTGTTGTTTTAGTAGTTCGTCTAGGCTTCTGTTGCAGCAGTTGCTTCAAAATAAGGGGATGGATCCCATACAGCGTCTATGGGCATGTAATATGTGGTAGAAGCAAACGCGCGCGTTGCTGTGCTGTTTGGGGGTTATCATTGCCAGTTTATTAGTTTAATGTCACATTTTTTTAGCATTCTCTAGTAATTTTTCTCTCTTGAGAGGGTTATTTCTAACTAGGATGATGCACGTGCGTTGCTACTGAGCCATAAAAAAGAGAAAAAGTTAGACCACCGACTCAAGAGATGATCAAAAGACGTCAGTGCTCTATCGTGGGCTTGCGATTCATGATTAAAAAGAGAGCAAAATTACCTTACATAATTTCCTTCCTCACTAATTAACACCCCCCCCCCCCCACACACACACAATTTTCGGGGTGGGCCCATGTGCCCAAATCTCTACCTAATAATAATAAAGCAAATATGATTCCTTTCGTCCGTCATGGCATTTTTTCAGAAAAATTCCTCTATTTCAAAGAATTCAATCCGCAGTCCTGTTTTAAGTAAAAACGAAGCGTTATTTTCGTATTTTACACAAAAGTTTATGTCTTTTCTTGAAATCAACCCGCCGTCCGGATTTAAGTCACACCCAAACCGTTATTTTACATTTTTTGAAACCCCCCTGATATTTTAGGTAATTCATCCGCGGATCATATTTAAGTCAAACAAATGCTTTTTAAAATTATCCATATCTTTTAAACCGCAACTCCGATTTGAACATGTTATATATGAAATTTGATTAGAAAAATATGTAGAATATGAATATGAGATTATTTTTACCTGTTAAGTATTTTTAAATATTATTTTAGAATATATTTGAGTCAAACCAAATGATTTTCTAAATTATCTATATCTTTTAAACCGTAACTTCGATTTTAACATATTATATATAAAATTTTATAAGACAAATGTGTGGAATCTAAATATGATGTTAATTTTACCTGTTAAATATTTTTAAAATATTGTTATGGAAGCAAACTTGTAATTTATAGCGCAAGATCCGTTTTTTCATACCGGCGGTGATCCGGATTGCAAATAAATACCCCACTATAACCATATACGGAAAAGAAAACATCGATAACTACGCGTGCATACCTCTGAAAAATGTCGCAAGGAAAAACAACAGATTTCTTATCGCGAGAGTGAGAGAAAGCGAGAGAGAGAGAGGGGGGGGGGGAGAGAGAGGGAGAGGGAGGAGAGAAGGACAGAGAGACGCCTTAGGATTAACCATATTCAACACACGTTTTTTGTTGTTTTGTGTGAACACCGAGGCCATCGCCGGCGAGGGTGAGAAGGAGGATAAGCGGCAAAACAAATATGATGCCTCGCAAAAACAAAAGAAGATGGACCTATTGTGGTTTTGAGTGATTGTTGTTGAGTTAAGAATGTGTGTGTGTGTTATTTTTTTTCTCCCGTTGCAACGCACGGGCTCTTTTGCTAGTGAAGACAATAAAAAGTTGCCAAATGAGATATACATAGGGTACGAAAGAAATATTACGTAGATGTAGCTTTACCCTTATTATTAGATGGATGTGGTAGGCGTCAGGGAATTTTAAGTGACCGTAGTCGGTCCTCTGAAAGATTTAAACTAACTGTTCAAGATATCTTCCGATATTTCGATAAATCGGCCGATTTATCGCTTACCGGTGTCTGACCGATAAGATAAATCGGCCGATAAATCACCCGATATGGTGATAAATCGGCCGATATGCCAATAAACGGGTCGATTTACCCCTTATTCTGGGTCGACCGATAAGTTCCCGATAAGCAATATCCCCAACATAAAGTGAGATAATATTTCAAATTTAAAACATTGGGGAAGGAGGATAAGGTATATCACCTTGTTAGATTTACAATTTTGTTTGCTCTCTGGTTTTATGGTATATAACTTGAAGGATTGGTGGAGAAGAGACTAAAACTATTATCCTAAACACCCGCAAAAAAAATTTATCCTAAAAAACTAAAACTATTATCACAATTTTGAGTTGGAGTCACATTTTTTCATTTCTTACTTGTCTTCTACAAACATGGTTTTTTTGGGTATCTTCTACAAATATGTTGCTCTTAGGGCATTTCCAAGGGCGACCCTCAAATCGCTCGCATCTGTCCGAGCCGAATGGTCTAGACGTGTTGTGTCATCCAACACGGACCTATATCTGTTCACGGGACGGTCCGACCATACTTTCTCTTGCAAACCAGAGAACTCCGAGCAACCCAAATCACACTCGTTCGTCGCTACTCTGCTGATTACAAGGCTAGCTAGCAGCCTTGATGGCTTCACGAGCTGCCACGGCTCTCCGTACAGCCACCCTGCAGGGCTACTACAGGAGGTCGGCCTCTACCTCGGCAGCGCACGCTGAAAGGGCGAACACCGAACCCGTGGGCGACTACGTGCCGGTGTACATGGCGCTGGGGATAATCGGCATGTCGGTGGCATTGGGGCTGCACACGGCGCGGTAGTGGCTGGTGATGAGGATACAGACTTAGGGTAGGATCACAAGCCTGACCTGTACTCCTACCTAAGATCACTACCCTAGAAGCAAAGAAGCTCAAGAGACAGCAAGAGGTACCCAATAAAGATGTCGAGTGCAATCCACTCGACCAGGGAACCACTCGGATACCCCTCCTTCATGAAGTCACACGACCAGGCAACCACTCGACCATGCGGGGAACCACTCGACCTGTTGAAGACCAGAAGTCACTCAAAACAGCAACAGGTGAGTATTCACTCCGTAGTCTTTAAGATCATTAAAGGCACTTAAGGCCGGCGTTACCAGTAACGCCTCAATCTTTATGTACATTCAACTCTCTGTAACGGGGATAACTGGGGTCCTCGCGAACTCTATATAAGCCACCCCCCTCCTCTGGGACAAGGGTTCGCACCCCCTGTAACACCACACGCATATAATCCAATTGACCGCCTCCGGGCACCGAGACGTAGGGCTTTTACTTCCACCATGAAGGGCCTGAACTCGTAAATCTTGTATGTACCACTTCACCATAGCTGAGATTTTGCCTCCTCATACCTACCCCCCATTCTAGTGTTAGTCTTAGAATCACGACAGTTGGCGCCCACCGTGGGGCAGGTGTCTTAGCGACTTTTTGGTGAAGTTGCCATTTTTCTGATCCTTGTCATCATGGTTTCCGGCGGTGGATTGGCTGAGGGCCGCGAGATCCGTCTCGGCGCGCTCATCTTCGTCGCCAACGACTCCGTCTGGCTTCAGATGGCTCCCCTTGACATCGAGGCGCTCCCCATCCGAGGGTCGACGCACTTTCGTGTGTGCGTTCACGGCGTCCATCTCCGGCAGCTGTCGACCCAGTATCGGTCGGCTCCCGTGGTGTCCTCTCTCCCCGCTGTTCGCCGTCGCAAGAGATCCGGTCGGTCGCGGCTTCAGCGGTGGGTGAAACATGCGGTGGCTTGTCATTCGGTCACCCACCAATTCGTGGCAATCGAGCCCGACGAAACTCTCTACGGCCTGTTCGACCTGTCGACTGGCTCCGTCGAGACCGCATCCGAGTGCGATAGCAGCGACCCTATGGCTGAAGTCTTGATGGTCGACGGACCACATAGCCCGCCTGGCTTCCGCCGCGATGACGACTGTGATGGTGGCGGCGATCCGTCGCGCGTTCACGAGGAGTACCGTCCCAAACCTCTCTCTTCACAGCAGAGAGAAGAACTTCGCCGCCGCAACATGGATGCACTCCACACACCCATTGTTGGGAAACCCCCGAGGCTCGAGCCTTGGAAGAGGTGCGTCTGGCTAATTTGGCTGAGCACACTCGACTGGAGAACCTTCAGCATGCACTCGACGAGCATGCACGGGAGCGGATCCCTAAGTCCAGTCAACAACAGCTGTCGGTGTCAAAACCGGCGGATCTCGGATAGGGCGTCCCGAACTGTGCGTCTAGGCAGATGGTAACAGGAGACAAGGGACACGATGTTTTACCCAGGTTCGGGCCCTCTTGATGGAGGTAAAACCCTACGTCCTGCTTGATTAATATTGATGATGTGTGTTACAAGACTGGATCTACCACGAGATCAAGGAGGCTAAACCCTAGAAGCTAGCCTATGGTATGATTGTTGTATATTGTCTCTCTATCGACTAGCCTGGCCTCGGTTTATATAATGCACCAGTGGCCTAGGATAACAAGAGTCCTAGCCGAATACGCCGGTGGGGGAGGAGTCTTTGTCTTGATCGCCAAGTCTTGTGGAATCTTCCTTGTATGCGGCAACTATCCGGACTGGCCCATGAGTATACGGCCATGGGGGTCCTCGACCCAATCCAACTGATCGGGAGACGACGCGTTGAGTACCCTCTAGTCCAGGACACCGTCAGTAGCCCCCTGAACCGGTCTTCAAGTTGGGGACGCTCCTCGATTCTTCCGAACTGTTCTTCATCTTCGGTTGCCGGTCTTGAAAACTGGTTCAACAAATCTTCTCATCTTCGATCTTGAGGATCGCCGAAATGCATTCGACGAGTTTACACGTCGGGTATCTGAGGAGCCCCTTTAAGTTTCCGACCTTTATCAAATGCCTTGTTATTTTTATGCCATGCCTCGGGTTTGAAGTTATTCCCAGAAGGCAGTGTCCTCTTGCGTCCGAGCTCCAACGTCGGACTGCATTCGAGGTATCTTTTGTAGCCGAGCACCAATGCCGGACTGCTTCCCAGCTCTAACGCTGGACTATGTATCCGAGCTCCAACGCCGGACTGTATCCGAGCTCCAACGCCGAACTATATATCCGAGCTCCAACGCCGGACTGTATCCGAGGTGTCGTAAATCACCTTGGTTCAAAGAAGTTTGAAGGAGTTTAGCTGATCTTAATGCCGGAAATGCCCTCTATGGAGCCAGCCACTAGCGCCCGAGCTTTATGCCGGACTGCTTCTGAGGTGGTGCACCACCCCGAATGTGGGCCGATTTTTGTCAATATTTTTTGTTGATGCAATTTATTTTCTGACGAGATATATAGCCAGTAGCCCTCAAGGTGTGTATCGTTCGAAAACCCAAGATGCACATGAAGGATGGCATAAGACCGTTGATCCCCGTAGCCGCTGAGACTCGGGTTGATTTGCAAAATCGGTCTAAGGATCAAGTCCTAGCTCGACAGAATACTTCGGGACACAAAAAGCGGCGTGCTCAGTCCTCGAGACTCAGGTTGGGTGCGGCCGACCAACCTGAGGATCAAAATCTCCTCGGAAACTATATTGCACTTAAAATTTTCTGCATAGAACAGGCAATGCAGTAGCCCCCGAGACACTGGTCGGGTGGCAACACCAGATCAGGGGATCGATGTGCCCCTTTAATATTTGTAAATAATAAGCCCGAAGCCCAGTAGCCCCCGAGCCTTAATGCGGGCACGGGAGGCCGAATTAAGGATCGATATCCATAGTAAAATCATAAATTATGTGTAATGACTCTATGTATCCAAGTACTGTACGTCACTAATGCTCGGATCCGCATTGTACAAAACTTTGTTGACCGACCATCGGCTTCCACCTCCTCGGCCAATAGTCGAGGAGTGTTTGTCCTACTTTATAAAGCCTTTATGAGGGCAAAGATTTACAACAAACAAGGCAATCTGGCCATACAGTTTTATAAACAAAGGTACACGGAGAGACATGTTATATTACTGTTTAACAGAAGAAATGTCTTCCAAAGAAAATAGTCCCGCTATCGGTTCCTTTCTTTGGGTTGTCATGCTAAGCATGATCATGAAACCTTAGCTCCAATGTAAGAGCAAAATATTGAGGATTTATTTTGGGAGGCCAGTTAATAGCCCCCGGTAGTGTTCGGCGACAGTCGAGGTCAAGCCATAAACACTTTGGCCATTGTTATGAATGGCCCGTCGTTTAACGCCATCATCGGATCGCCGACTAGTTTACGCTTATTGTGACAGTCAGTTTTCGGCTTTCTCCACTGAGGTGCTTAACCATGTAAGCTGGAAGCACAATCGCAATGGTTCTCCCTTTGCACACCTAGCCGAACAAAGCGGAACATAGGAGGCAAGCGCAGGAGCCGGGCAACCCAACTATTGACCGAAGACACAATTCGAAACCGATGCATATATAGCAATATCCGAGAATGTTTTTGCCGAATCTCTAAAGATGGCCGGCGTTGCACTGCGAGACTTGTGCTGAAAACACACAAATAGTTTGAAAGTGCCATGGGCTCGAAAAGCCAAAAAACTTATTCAAAAGGCTAATGTCCGAACTAGATCAAGTGTTCGGTGCCAATCCGAAAATTGGACTTTAGAAAAAAAAAGGTGCTTCTGTCGTGCTTTAATACGACACATCCTATCTCAAAACTTCAAGCGGGTCAGCCTACGACTTCAACCTCCTATCCCGAGGGCGAAGTACTTCTTACTAGGCCAGTTTAGCAAACTAAACGCTAGCGGCTTTGAGAGAGAAATTAGGCTCCCCGGCTAGTGACCGCACACTTGTGTCGAAAGAAGGAGTGATAAATAATAATAAAAACTTTGCAACGACTAAGAAGAAAAACACTTATCATAAAACGACTCATATAAATTTAAGAGCCCCCAAGCGACTTGGGTAAAAGTTGACTATAAAATGTAAGGTGACATGTAGAATGCCTTCTAGCCGGATTGTGGATCGTTTGTCGTAGCGGACCTTTTCGCTTCAACCTCTGGACCCAATAGTCTGGAGTGTGTCCGAATACCCTCGCGGTTATAAAAACCGGGGCATGCGTGGAGACCAGGCGTAGGGGTCATTAGTGCTTTATCAGACAAGTGCCCAACTAGTTATGTTATATTATATGGTTAGTAAGAAACATCTTCCAGGGAGAATAGTTCCGTTAGGGGTTCCTTTCCCTGGGAGGCAATGCCCTAAAGTGCATGTCCAGACTGCGAAAAGAGCAGAAAAACATCTGAGGGCCAATAAATAGGTAAGAAATCATCTTTTAGTTCACCGACCGAGTATTCCCTTAAGAACGCTAGCTTTCGGCTTCACCCAGTCTGAGGTACACATCCGGCTGACCTGGCAGTAACAATCGCAGAGGTGCTCCCTTTACCACCTAGCCGAACAATCGGGAACGTAGGAGTAAGCACAGGAGTCAGGCAACCCAGCTTGGCCAAAACTTAAGTCATATCGATGCATATAATGGTGAATAAAAGGTACATGCGGAAGTGTGAAACATGTGTTGGGCATAAAGCCCGTATTAATAAGCTTCTGTTAAAGAAGCCCCCAGGTATAATGAGCGCGGGTAGCGCGTCAAGTGTGTGCGAACAAAGTTTCGACAAGGAAAATTTTTACAAGCAACTTTTTTCCAAAAAAAGTATAATGCTTGGTCGAACCGAACACAAGTTAGAAATTTAAAACTTTGAGCATGAAGGAAACTTAGCTGGTTAATGTGTTCGGTATTGACGATGCGGTCCGAGCTTGATGCGGGACAAGGTTCTATCCCCCAATCCGGTCCCGAGGTGGTGGAGCAAAGAGCTCGGCACTGTGAAGTGGTGACATAGCACGGTCAGTACAGGACGGCAGAGTGATGCCGAAGTCCCTGGCATGGAGTAATGAAGTGTTGACGAAGCCCCCCGTCCAGCCGAGGTGACGTCAAAGGATATAGTCCGGCCGGATCATTTTCCTGTGCACAAAAAATAGTGCAAACCAGAGATAATAAAAAAATGTTGCATAATAAATAATTTATGCAAAGTGAGTAATAAAAGAAATATGGCCTGGCGCCGAAGTCGGTGCAGGGCGGCGGCGTGATGTGGTAAAGGCATGGCAAGGCCTGAATTCGCAGGTCGGTTCGAGTTCCGGATGCGGCGTTCGCCGGACTATGTACGGAAACTGACCGAACCATCATGCGACCGTCGATAATGCGGCCACCACTTGATAGACATGTGTACATATGATGGACAAACCAGAGTAATAATTCCTTGGGAAAAATGAGCCCAAACAAGCAAAAAAATACTAGGATTAATAGCACCTGGTTTATTTGTTGTAGTAATCTGAAGGAAGGTGATTCCCAGAATCGGGACTCGATCCGCGCACCCATTGCCTGATGGGCGATAAAACGACGCCATGGTAATGCTGGCAAAGGTTGGCTCGCCGAGGCAAAGCCCTCGGCCCAGCTAACGTGACGGAGCTGGTCGGCTAGTGACGCCATAGTGTCCGCCTCAACCCAAGGTATACCGCACTCCGATTCAAAATCTCACAGCTACGGCCCAAATAGCAGAGTCAATTCAGCCTTCCCAGTCGAAGGCTGGCAGAGGTTTGATGTAGATCCGGGCCTTACTCCGGGCAGCAGGAGACCAGAACACAGCAGTGTCTCAGTCGCGGAATAGGATTCATAGCAGGTCTGTGATGGCGGATACAGTTCAGTCGGCCCACAGCCCATGATCGCCCCTGTGGCGTGAAGGTCGTGGGTATCAGCAGGATCAGTACAGGAACCATGGGTAGCACGATCACCGACTCGGCCATGACGACCGTCGTCGAGTGCCCACACCTCCTCCGAGGGGTGGATCATATGTGCCTCAGCAATATGATGACGAACGCCCTCACAGTGGCGAGCGCAGAGTACCGGCCGACCCAAGGGAGCCAGGCTTTGATGCGATATCTATTCTCGTTCAAGGCCTAATCGACCGGAACAGAACACACAGGGAGGGCCTTGACAGAGATCGTCCGACTGGCAGCAGAATTCATGTTTCGGGTCCAGAAAGTTTCAGCATAGCCATCAGGGCTGCAGTGATCCCTGCCAACTTCAGGTTGTCGACTGGAGTCAGCAAGTTCACCGGAGAGTCCAAGCCTGACACTTGGCTTGAGGATTACCGAGTGGCTGTGCAGATTGGTAGCGGTAATGATGAAGCGGCCATGAAGCATCTTCCTCTGATGTTAGAAGGGTCAGCCAGGGCGTGGTTGACTCAGTTAGCACCTGGCAGTATATTCAGTTGGGAGGAGCTTACCCCGAGTGTTCATCAGAACTTTTGAGGGTACTTGCAAGCGACCTGCAGGATTAATAGAATTGCAGCATTGCGTACAAAAACCGAGTGAGACTCTAAGAGATTACATTCAGAGGTGGACCACTTTGCATCACAGAGTGGAAAATGTATCTGAGCACCAAGCAGTGTGTGCTTTCAAGGAAGGTGTTAAATATCGAGAGCTGGTCCTGAAGTTCGGTCGGACCGGAGATATGTCTCTGACTCGGATGATGGAAATAGCCACTCGATACGCTAATGGAGAAGAAGAGGATCGACTCCGCAGTGGAAAGAGTAAACCAGTCGGCCAGGACACCGGTGAAGGCAATTCCAATCGGAAACAGAAACGAAAGGCTGAACCTACAGCGCTTGGTGAAACTGCGACAGTAGTTCAAGGAAAGTTTAAAGGAAAACCTAAGGGGCCCTGGACCCCTAAGAAGGTAAAAGATCAAGCAGGAAATGATGTGTTGGATTTACCATGTCACATTCATACGAAGAAGGATGAAGAGGGTAACCTGATTTATCCTAAGCACACCACTCGGCAATGTCGACTCCTGATCCAGCAATTCTGAGATAAACAACCCAGTGGAAAGGAAAAGGAGTCGGACAAGGACGAGGACGAAGAGGAGGACGATGGTTATCCTAAGGTCAATTCCACCCTGGTGATTTTTGCTAATGTTGAGAGCAAAAGTCGATTGAAAGTTATCAACAGAGAAGTAAATATGGTTGCCCCGGCAACGACGACCACATACCTGAAATGGTCACAAACAACCATCACATTCGACTAGTCTGATCCCCTGGTGTGTATAGCCACTCCTGGGAGGCAAGCGTTGGTGGTCGACCCAGTTGTTGAAGGCACTCGACTGACCAAAGTGCTAATGGATGGTGGTAGCGGCCTGAATATCCTTTATGCTGAAACCTTAAAAGGGATGAGCATTCTGATGTCCAAGCTTAGCGAAAGCAATATGAGTTTTCATGGCGTTATCCTTGGAAAGAAAGCCAAATCACTCGTCCAGATCGCCCTTGACGCAAAGAAAAGTTGACATTTGAAGTAGTGGATTTCCAGAGTGCTTATCATGCAATTCTGGGTAGACCTGCTTATGCACGTTTTATGGCTCGGCCATGCTACGTGTACCTCAAGCTGAAGATGTCTGGCCCCAGAGGAGTAATCACAGTCACTAGCAATCGGCAAAAGGCAGAAGAATGCTTCCAGAAGGGTTCTAAAATTGCCAATGCACAAATGGCAGCAGTTGAATTCCAAGAGTATCAGAAAAATGCATATCCGAGTGATTTGTTGCGAGCCAAGAAGCCTGCCACATATTCTGCATTTCAATCGTCTAGAGAAACGAATCCGATTCATATTCACCTGACCGATCCCAATGCTGCACCGACTCATATCTCCACAACACTCGACAGCAAATAGGAAGAAGCGCTTATCCAGTTCCTCCATGAGAACTGGGACATCTTTGCATGGAAACCTTCTGACATGCCAGGTGTACCCAGGGGGCTGGCTAAGCACTATTTGCGAGTCGATTTGAAGGCAAAACTTGTCAAAGAGCATCTTCGACGGTCCGCCGTGCAGAAGAGAAAGGCAATTGGCGAGGAAGTAGCTTGGCTCCTAGCAGCGGAGTTCATTTGAGAGATCTACCACTACGAGTGGCTTGCCAATGTGGTCGTGGTCCCTAAGGACGATTCACTTCGTATGTGCATCGATTTCAAGCATATCAATCTGGCCTGCCCGAAAGATCACATCCCTCTCCCCCGCATCGATCAGATTGTCGACTCGACTACGGGATGTGAGCGCTTGTCTTTTCTAGATGCATATTCCGGGTATCATCATATTCGACTGTATGGACCCTATGAAATAAAAACGGCTTTCATCACCCCATTCGGGTGCTTTTGCTATGTCACCATGCCATTTGGTCTAAAAAATGATGGCACCACATTCATGAGGATGATTCGGAAGTGCCTCCTCACTCAAATCAGTCGGAATGTGGAAGCATATATGGATGACATTGTGGTCAAGTCGCGTAAGGGTTCCGACCTGTTAACCGACCTCGCAGAAACCTTTGCCAACCTAAGAAGGTACGATATCAAGCTTAATCCGTCGAAGTGCACATTCGCAGTCCCATGTGGAAAGTTACTCGGTTTCCTCATTTCCGAATGGGGGATCGACGCGAACCCAGAGAAAGTCGGTGCCATCCTCCGAATGAAATGCCCTGTGCGTGTGCATGACGTTCAGAAACTTACAGGTTGTTTGGCCGCCTTGAGTCGATTCATTTCTCATCTCGGTGAAAAGGCCTTACCTCTTTACCGACTGATGAAGAAATCTGATAAATTCGAGTGGACTGATGAAGCTGACGCAGCGTTTGCAGAGCTCAAAGACCTGCTTTCCACCCAGCCGGTGCTTTCTGCACCAATCAGCAAAGAGCCTTTACTGCTTTACATTGCAGCCACCGGACAAGTTGTTAGTACAGTACTCACGGTCGAGCATGAAGAAGAAGGAAAAGCCTATAAAGTTCAGCGCCCATTGTATTATCTTTCCGAAGTTTTGACTCCATCCAAGCAGAGATATTCACATTATCAGAAGCTTGTTTATGGAATCTACATGACCATGAAGAAGGTTGCACACTATTTCTCTGATCACTCCATTATAGTCGTCAGTGATGCACCATCATCTGAAATTCTGAACAACAGAGATGCAACTGGTCGAGTGGCAAAATGGGCGATTGAACTCCTTCCATTGGATATCAAGTTTGAGGCAAAGAAAGCTATCAAGTCCCACGCAATTGCAGATTTCCTTGCCGAGTGGATTGAGCAACAATTACCGACATAGGTTGAAAGTGCAATCATGCCCTTAATCATATTTTGATGTTGATGACAACACATATGCTCGGGACCAATCATGTTTATCAAGTATATCTCAGGATTATGTTCCAAAGAACGTGTGCATGGATCATGACTAGGGACAAAAGCATATAACTCAAGAATGGAGATACAAGATGTTTACTTCATTTATGGTTTGTTCTTGAGTATAGTGATCCCGCACTATTAAGAGGGGATCGATGGATCTATGAAAAACTTGCTCAAAAGTTGCTATCTATATACCTTGCCTTCGGACGTCCGGTGTTCTACGGACGTCCGGTCCTTCCTGATTGCCCGGACGTCCGGACACTTCCGGACGTCCGACACTTCCACAACAGAAACATTTTTACGGATGTCCGGAACCCTCCGGACGTCCGACACTTTCACATCAGAAGCATTCTTACGGATGTCCGGCCCCGCTCGGACGTCCGTATCCTGTACACTGGATTGTGGGTCACACTTTTCACAGCGGCCGGTCGTCCGATGACTGTCGGACGTCCGGACCCATTTGGGCCTCCGGACGTCCGACGTTCTCCGGACGTCCGGCCATCCTGTACCCCAAACGGTCACTTTTTCCCACCACCTATATATACACCCTTCCCTTCCACGGGATAGGGTTGACCATTCACTTTGAGCCTCACAAGAACACTCCTCACTCTCTCTCTCTCATTCATCCACACTAAATCCTAGATTCCCAAGTGTTCTAGGAGCATTTTGAGAGAAGTTCTCCAATCAAGTGATAGATCCACTTCTTCCCCTTCTTTGCACCAAAGGAATTCGTGACTTGAGCAAGTTTTGAGCATTTCCCCATCGTTCTTGTTACTCTTGGAGGTTGGAGACTCCTAGGCGGTAGGAGTCATCCGGAGAGGAATCGAACTTTGTGATTACCCTCGGAAAAGTTTGTGAGGGTTTGGAGACCACCCCAAGGTCTACCACTAGTGGTTGAGAAACGCCTCCGTGGTGTTGTCTCAAAGGGAGAATAGGGTGAGCCTTCGTGGCGTTGGTGTGCCTTCGTGGTAACATCCATCCCTCTAACGGTGACTAGCTTCCCTCCAAGGAAGTGAACATCGGCTTACATCCTCGTCTCCCGGAGTTGCGGTTATTCCTAACCTTAACTCTCTACTTGTGGTTACTTGTCTCTTTACACTTGCGTACATTATATTGTGCTTGCCTACTTACGTGTTTGTGTTATTTGCTTAGTACTTTGTGCTCACGTGCAATTGTTAGGCTCATCTTCATATTCCGCATTATTGCCTAAAAATTGCCAAGTAATAATTAAAATTTGTAATTGTACCTATTCACCCCCCCTCTAGGTCCATCTCGATCCTTTCAATTGGTATCAGAGCCTCGTGCTCTATTCTTGTGGCTTAACCGCCCTAGAGCGAGATGAACCCAGATGGGACTCCCCTGGTTGTAGATCCTAAGGATAAAGGCGAGGCTTCTTCTGAAGTCAAGTCCTTTACGTCTCAGGATCTAGAACGGGCCCTTGCTAAGCAAAAAGAGGAGCATGATGCTTCTCTTGAGGCCTTGGTCCAACTGAGATTAGCCACGTTGTCCGCGGTGCTTGCACCACACTCAAGTGGTGTGAGTCCGAGGCCAACTGTGCCTACTTCATCACTTGGTCAACAACCTCCTAGCAATGAACACACCAGTGTTCCTTGGCTTTATGCAAGACCTCAGGTTGAGAAACCAAGATATAACCCTCAAGGCAAACCTCCTTTACTTACTGCTACTGCCGATTTTGCATTGTGGAAAGTTGCTATGCAGGATCATCTTCGACATGGAAACGATGAGATGCTGGAGATTATAGAGTATGGCTATCATGTGGTTGATCCAAAGAACCCCACACCAAGAGAAATATATGACAAGAACCTCAATGACACGGCAATCATGTGTATAAGGAGAGGTATGGATGAAAAGCAAAGGAGACCGTTCATACACATCAAAAGTGCCAAGGAACTATGGGAAAGTATTATACGATCCAGGACTGGCACTTCTACCCTCCGGAGTGCTCAATATGAAATTGCCAAGGGGCAATTGCAAAAATTTTGTATGGAAAAAGGTGAAACCCCCAATCAACTCCTTGAGCGTCTCATGACTCTCACTGCGGATATTGAGTCATGTGAGTGTGACAAGACACAAGATGGATTCAATATGACTAAGAGGTTTCTTGTGGATAAGTTGCTTCATGCTCTTGCTCCATATCATCATCAAATGGTGTGGGACATAAGACAACACCATACCTTCAAGGAAATGACTACAGATGACATCATATCCACCTTCCAACTATTTGAAGAGTCAAAGGCCAATGCCACAAAACATCTTGCCATGCATGGTTCCCCATCATCAAAAATCAATCTTGCATTGAAGGCCAAGCAAGTATGTGAAGATGAGCAAAGTGAAGAAGAAGAAGAAGATGATGAGGATGAAGATGGTAATGAGATTGACTCCGACGAGGGCCCTTCGTATGAAGACATGGCTCTTTTTGTCAAGAAGTTTAGCGCCGGAAAATTCAAGGGAAGATTTCAAAAGAAGAAAGTGAGAAAATGCTACAACTGTGAAGAAACCAGTCACTTCTCCAACGAGTGCCCTTATGAGAAGAGAGAAGATAAACCAAGGTTTCCCAAGACCTTTCCCAAGAAGAAGTTGCCAAATCCTTTGAACTCCAAGCTCAAGAAGAGAGATGGAATGGCAATGGTTGCTCAAGAAGAATCTGATCCGGATGATGTTAGTGGTGTTGCCGGAGTTGCTCAAGACTCTCAAAACACGTTGAGGTTAGTAAACAAGAGTGGTGACGTGGTCACCTACAACTACATGAAAGATTACAAGGGCAACGCTCACAAGTGCCTAATGGCAAAGGCCATGGTTGAAGAAGGAGAGGACCAAAGCTCTTCTGACAAGGTCAAGGTAACTCCACGATCAAATCCTCCTCTTTTCACACCTTCTACTCCTAGTGATGAGTACCTTGATGCGGAGGATAGCTATGAGGATGATGATCTAGATGATCCTATGATTGCTAAACTTAATAAGTTCATGTGCTCCCTCAAAGGAAAGAAACTCACTATGTTTCGTATGCTTATGGAGATGGTGAGTAAGCACACCATCACCATTAAGGAACTCGAAACCCTCGTCACCGAGGAAAAGGAAAAGTGTGAAATCCTTGAGCGGAAAGTCCAATATGAGGAAGCACGAAATGATGAACTATGCTTAAAAATTGGTGCAAACATTGATGTTCACACTAATGATCTTGCCTCCTTGAAAAAGGCTATTGACTCTTGTGAAGAGTTAATGAATGATAAAAGCAAGCTTGTGAAGTCTCATGCTTCTCTATCTAAGGATTGTGAGCTTCTATCCGTGTCCCTCAAGACTAAGGAAGGAGAGCTCACCGTTCTTAGAAAGAGTTTTGAGACGCTCAAACTTACTTATCTTGAAACTTTAGCCAAGGCTTACTCTTCCCCTATTATAAATGTTGATGCTTGTGCTACTAACTCTAGTAGTGATCTAGCATCTATTCTTGAGGAAAATCGTTTTCTCAAGGCTCAAATTGAGAAAGGTCTCATGACATGTGCTCAAGGGCAAAAGAATCTTGATGAGATTTTGAGCCAACACAATGAGGTGTTTGCCAAAGAGGGACTTGGGTTTGACCCTAGCACAAGTAAGAAGAAGACGTCCTCCCAAAAGTGCACAACTCCTCTAAACGAAACTTTTGTAAGAGAAGGGCACAAGGAGAAAGGTAAGGTTGTGAGTGGGAAGGCCACAAGGGGCATGCCCACTCTCAACAAGCCTAAAGAGTTCATGCCTCCTTCCTATGTACTTCGGAAGACTAAGGATGGAGAAGTCTTTGCAAAATTTGTTGGTCCTCGAAATGCATTCCGTTTCTATGCTATTTGGGTCCCTAAGACCCTTGTAACTAACTTGAGAGGTCCCATTGCAAAATGGGTGCCTCTAACCAAGTCCTAATTGTGTGTAGGTAAGCTTCTCCGGTGGAGTGAAATGGGTGATTGATAGTGGATGTACAAATCATATGACCGGAGATAGCAAATTGCTCTACGATTTCATGGAAGCTATTCAACCATTCATGAGCATTATGTTTGGTGGAGGTTCAAAAGGACAGGTACTCGGGTTGGGCAAGGTGGCTATCACCAATGACATGTCTCTTGCAAATGTTATGCTTGTCCAATCCCTTAAATATCACTTGCTTTCTGTTCGCCAATTGGCTTCTGTTGGTTATGATACACTCTTTGGACTAACGGATGTGAAAGTCTTTAAGAGAGATACTCTCGAAGTGGCCTTTGTTGGAGAGTTGGATGGCAACCTTTACACGGTTGATTTCTCGAAAGAGAGCACATTCCATGCAACTTGTCTAATGGCCAAGGCTGACAAGGGGTGGCTATGGCATCGCCGGCTAGCCCATGTCGGCATGAGAAATCTTCAAGATCTCTTAAAGGGGAATCACATCCTTGGACTAACCAATGTCTCTTTTGAGAAAGATCGTGTGTGTAGTGCATGCATAGCCGGGAAGCAACATCAATCAAAGCACCCACCCAAGAACATAGTATCTACTTCAAGGCCCCTGGAGCTCCTTCATGTGGATCTTTTTGGGCCTCCTTCATGGGATAGTCTTGGTGGGAAAAAGTATGGGCTTGTCATTGTTGATGATTACTCAAGATATACATGGGTGTTCTTCCTCAAGTCCAAGGACGAAACGAAGATCACCTTCATTGATTTTGCCAAGCAAGCCCAACGCAAGTTTGACAGAGAAATCCGAGCAATAAGGAGTGACAATGGCTCTGAGTTCAAGAACTATACCTTGGAAGAATTTCTTAGTGATGAAGGGATTGAGCATCAATATTCAGCTCCATACACTCCTCAGCAAAATGGTGTAGCCGAACGGAAGAACCGTACACTTGTAGAATTGGCAAGGTCCATGTTGGATGAATACAAGTCACCACATAGTTTTTGGGCTGAAGCTGTCAATACCGCATGCCATGCATCAAACCGACTCTTCCTCCGCACTATATTGGAAAAGACTCCATATGAGCTTCTAACTGGAAACAAGCCAAATGTCAAGTACTTTCGTGTATTTGGGTGCAAATGTTTCATTCTCAACAAAAGAGAACGGTTAGGAAAATTTCAATCCAAAACAATTGAGGGTATATTTGTTGGTTATGGATCAAACTCTCACGCCTATAGAGTCTACAACAAATCCAATGGATGTGTTGTAGAAACTTGTGACGTGGTGTTTGATGAATTTAATGGCTCCCATGGGGAGCAAGTTGATCTAAGTGATGTAGGTGAAGAAGATTCTTCTCAAGACATTTTGAACATGGGTGTTGGTGCACTTCTTCCTATGGAACAAGAACCTCATGATGATGAAGAAGAAGATGGAGGTCTCACGCATCATCAAACTACTTCAACATCCATAC
This sequence comes from Triticum aestivum, assembly GCF_018294505.1. Lineage (NCBI taxonomy): Eukaryota > Viridiplantae > Streptophyta > Magnoliopsida > Poales > Poaceae > Triticum > Triticum aestivum. The sequence continues at coordinate 582,976,702 of NC_057810.1, forward strand.
CAACACAAGTTCCTATTGTTCAACCTATACCCTTAGCCCAAGTTGATGAGGTTGATCAAGTCTCACTTAATGATAACCATCAAGAACAAGATCATCATCAAGAGCAAGAACAAGAAAGTCCAATCATGGATGACGAACCTCAACAAATGCAACATGAACAAGAAGATCTTCCTCCACACGTGAATGATCCATATGTTGAAGATGTGGATGATGGACATGAAGTTGAACCTCGTGAAACCCTCACCTCCATCATGCCTCGAGTGGCCGGTCGTGTTGATGTTGACAAAATCCTCACCGGCATCTCGGAAGGTAGAGTCACTCGTAAACATTTGACAAACTTTTGTGCTCACTTCTCGTTTGTGTCTAGTATTGAACCACTCAAGGTACAAGAGGCATTGATGGACAACGATTGGCTTGTTGCTATGCAAGAAGAGTTGAACAGTTTTGAACGCAACCAAGTGTGGTCACTAGTCAAGAGGCCGTCCACCGAGCACAACGTCATTGGAACAAAATGGATTTTCAAGAACAAGCAAGATGAAAATGGTGTCATCATCCGCAACAAGGCAAGGTTAGTGGCACAAGGGTACTCACAAGTTGAAGGTTTGGACTTTGGTGAGACCTTTGCCCCCGTTGCCCGTCTTGAATCCATTCGCATTTTACTTGCTTATGCCGCTTTCAATGGTTTTACATTACATCAAATGGATGTGAAGAGTGCTTTCCTTAACGGTCCTCTACAAGAAGAAGTATATGTGTCACAACCACCCGGGTTCGTTGACCCCTTTCACAAAGACTATGTGTATAAACTTCATAAGGCTTTGTATGGCCTCAAACAAGCACCTCGTGCTTGGTATGATCATTTGAAGAAGTTTTTACTCGATGATGGTTTTGTGAGAGGGGTGATCGATCCCACTCTTTTTACTAAGAGGGACAAGGGTGATTTGATTCTATGCCAAATCTATGTAGATGACATCATTTTTGGTTCTCCTAACATTCATTTGTGCAAGAAGTTTGCGGATTCAATGACCAAGAATTTTGAAATGTCACTCAATACGGATTTGAAGTTCTTTCTCGGATTTCAAATTCAACAATTTCAAGAAGGAATTTTCTTATCTCAAGCAAAGTACCTCAAGGATATTCTAGAAAAGTTTGGTATGTCTGACGCTAGTCCATGCAAGACACCCATGCCAACCAAAATCACTCTCACTGAAGACACAAATGGTACTCCTTTCGACCCATCTACTTACCGCTCTATGATTGGTTCATTGCTTTATCTTTGTGCATCTAGACCAGACATCATGTTCAGTGTATGCATGTGTGCTAGATTTCAAGCTTTCCCTAAGGAAAGTCATCATAAGGCGGTTAAGCATATTCTTAGATACCTTGTTCACACCCCAAAGTTGGGCCTCTGGTACCCCAAGGATGCTAAGTTTGATCTCATTGGGTACACGGATGCGGATTGGGCTGGAGACAAAGTGGATCGTAAGTCCACATCCGGTGCATGTCAGTTTCTTGGACGATCCTTGGTGAGTTGGTCCTCGAAGAAACAAAATTGTATTGCTCTCTCTACCGCAGAAGCTGAATACATTGCTGCCGCTAGTTGTGCAACTCAGTTGTTATGGATGAGGCAAACTTTGAAGGATTACGGTATCACCTATAGAAATGTGCCTCTTCTGTGTGATAATGAAAGTGCCATCAATATTGCTGAGAACCCCAAAGATCATCTCCGCACCAAACACATTGATATTAGGTATCATTTCTTGAGAGATCATGTTGAAAAGGGTGATATTCACATTGATCACATTGGTACAGATTTTCAACTAGCAGATATCTTCACCAAACCTCTAGATGAAGCAAGGTTCTGTCGACTTAGGCGTGAACTTGGTATCTTGGAGCTTGACAACATTATGTGAAATCTAGTACCCAGTCATGCATGAATCTAATGTCTTGTCATGATGTAGGCATATACTTAGGGGGAGACATTCAATTCATGAATGTTCTCGCCCTACTCAATGCATAAAAAGAACCAACACTCTCAAAGTATCCATGGGTCTAGACCTATGGTGCTTTAACATGATGGAGTAGTGACTATGCACTTAAAGTTCAAGTCTTTCTGTGTCATGTCATGTCTACTCAGACATTGTGGCATTAGCCACCACTTGTAGTCTATGGCTATGATTGAGTAAGGTAGGATATGAGTTACTACATAAATAAGTTTTACTGTGAAAAAAATGCCTTTCTCCTCATCATGATCAGCACCTGCATTCTTGCCTCCTGTCAAAACTTCTGGCGTCGGACGTCCGTAGGTTCCGGACGTCCGTGTGGTATTTCACTGCCGGACGTCCGTAAGCATCCGGACGTCCGTATATTCTGCTCTGATTACCTTCGACCGGTCGTCCGGCCTCTCCGGACGTCCGTAAAATCCACTCTGGTTCCCTTAAGTTGGCCTAGACGATGAAGCTCCGGACGTCCGGAAGACTCCGGACATCCGTAAAAACCTTTCTGTTACAATCTGCCCGGTCGTCCGAAGCCGTCGGACGTCCGTAGAATCATCTCTGTCATCCTCTATTTGCTGATGGTCCAGACTCCGGTCGTCCGTCCGTTCCCGGACGTCCGGACGCATATGTGACTCCAGTCGTCCGTAGGCTCCGGACGTCCGTACGTTTTTACTGGGCTCTATATATACTGCGTCGTAGGGTTTGTCAACCAACCACATCCTCTCCACTTGTTTCACCGCCGCCGCCGCTGCTCCTGCCGTGCGTCCACTCCCCGCAGCCGCCCGCCGCCGTACCCCTCGCCGGGGTTTCTCCCCGCCGCGGATCTGCGACTCGCCGTCCGGCCCGTCCAGCCCGTTCTGCTCGGAGTTTCTCTCCCCGGCCAGTCCGTCGACCCCCTGCTCCAGCACGCCGCTCGGCTCCTCCGTGCTCTTCCTCTCAAGGTAGGGCACAACCTTCCCTCCCCCTCCTCATGCATTCACCCTGATCTATGGAGGGGTGTTGACATGTGCTTTCCTTCTCCCCTAGGTCACGATGCCTCGGTCCAAGCACTCCACTCGCAAGCAAGTCGCCGGAGGGCCGGCTCGTCCGTCTCGTCGTGGTGGCTCCGACGACTCCCAGGAGGAAGATCGCCCTCGGAAACGTGCCGCTCATCCTCCCAGCTCGTCCAGTGATTCCTCTTCGGAGGGTCAGATTTTGAGGATGAGCTTGAAGAGGTGGATCCGTCCCCGATGGTTGGCGTCCGCGTCGCTGCCCCCAAGCCCGGCACTCGTCGTCCAACCTTTCAACCTCCTCCTCCTCCGGTGCAACCCCACGGTGATGCCCGTCACATCTCCATTGAGCCTCCACTGTCACTAGGCCGTCATGTTAAGCGTTTCAACAAGGTCCCCAAATCTTCATATCTTAAATTGCGTCGTGATGTAGATCAATTTACTGTTGTTAGGGATTCTCAGGATAGTCGCTTTCGCACAAATGTCCAAGCCGACATCTTCACCACGATTGTCATCCCTAAAGGCTTGTCACTTCATGTTTGCATTGATCTTGAGCACATTCACACTCATCCGGAGAAATATCCGGGAGCCATTGAGCTCATTGAGTCATCAAATCTAGCTGCTCCATTCGCCTTTCAACACGATTTTAACCACGCTGTCATCCATCAATTTTATGCCACATGTTACTTTGCTCCTGATAACACTGTCACATGGATGACCTCCGACACTGCACTCACAGCATCTTATGCTCAGTTTGTCACTGCACTTGGATTTCCCGACACTGGGTTCAAAATCCACAAGGATGACCCCAACCATAAGCCCAAAGGCATTGCGGTCTGTGCGGATCTTCTTAGACCCATATCATCTTTGTCTAGCACTGAAAAACAAAAGGGTCTAAATCAAGTCTCCATTTGGCGTTTTCCATTCAACATCATTTATCAGTGTGTCATCCGCACTATTTATCCCAAGATGGGTGACAAGGGCTCCTGCAGCAGCTACTGCATTGATCTCATGCATCGCCTCTTCACATCTCCTAAAGGGAAGATAAATGTTCCACACTTTCTATGGCATGAGATCCGCCTTGCTAGCTTCCAGCACAAGCGGGCTTTTCCTCATGCACCTTTTATTCAGGCATTTATCGAGAGTGTAGCTCCCTTTCCCATTGCACGCACTCATATACATGAGAGATGGGTCATCCCACCTCACATGGTGGCTGACCATGTTCCTCCTCCTCCCGCTACTCCTAGTCGCACCGCCGCTAGTTTTCCTTCTCACGCTACCCATCCTCCTTCCAGTGATGCCCCCTTTGGGCGCATTGCTCATTTTCTTGGGAAGGCTCATTCAGCCATGATGAAGATGTTCACCTACCATTGCTCCCAACACCACGATGTGGTCACTCGCATGGTCACTTCCAAGAATGCTCTGAAGGCTCGTCTGAGAGACTCAGGCGTATATGATGTGAGTGACGATGAGCGTCTTCCTGCAGATCCCCCTTCTGATTTTGGTTTTCCCTCTGGTCCTGAGTGGGCTGATTTCTTCGACGAGGCTGGTGGCAGTGGTGTTCATGATGATGATGATGAGGATGATCTTTAATGCTGTTATGTCATTCCCCCTAGTTCTTTTCTTTGGATACTTGATGCCAAAGGGGGAGTAGGCTCCATATGCATGTTACTCTAGCTCATTATGTAATCGAACCTATGTTATGAGTAGTTTGTTGAACTATGTTATGAGTTGTTGAACTATGTTATGAGTTTGTTGAATCTGAGATTTGGTGAATCTATATGAAGTGTAACTCTTGATTATCGTGGCATCAGTTTGAGGGGGAGCCCTCATCATTTTTGTTTTAGTAGTATCTGTGGTATCACTTTGAGGGGGAGCTCGCTCGCTACTCATTCTTATTATGGTTATTGAGCTCCACAACAAATACTTCCGATTACTATTATGAGTATGCATATGAGTTGTCATCAACTACCAAAAAGGGGGAGATTGAAAGTGCAATCATGCCCTTAATCATATTTTGATGTTGATGACAACACATATGCTCGGGACTAATCATGTTTATCAAGTATATCTCAGGATTATGTTCCAAAGACCGTGTGCATGGATCATGACTAGGGACAAAAGCATATAACTCAAGAATGGAGATACAAGATGTTGACTTCATTTATGGTTTGTTCTTGAGTATAGGGATCCCGCACTATTAAGAGGGGATCGATGGATCTGTGAAAAACTTGCTCAAAAGTTGCTATCTATATACCTTGCCTTCGGACGTCCGGTGTTCTACGGACGTCCGGTCCTTCCTGATTGCCCGGACGTCCGGACACTTCCGGACGTCCGACACTTCCACAACAGAAACATTTTTACGGATGTCCGGAACCCTCCGGACGTCCGACACTTTCACATCAGAAGCATTCTTACGGATGTCCGGCCCCGCTCGGACGTCCGTATCCTGTACACTAGATTGTGGGTCACACTTTTCACAGCGGCCGGTCGTCCGATGACTGTCCGACGTACGGACCCATTTGGGCCTCCGGACGTCCGACGTTCTCCGGACGTCCGGCCATCCTGTACCCCAAACGGCCACTTTTTCCCACCACCTATATATACACCCTTCCCTTCCACGGGATAGGGTTGACCATTCACTTTGAGCCTCACAAGAACACTCCTCACTCTCTCTCTCTCATTCATCCACACTAAATCCTAGATTCCAAGTGTTCTAGGAGCATTTTGAGAGAAGTTCTCCAATCAAGTGATAGATCCACTTCTTCCCCTTCTTTGCACCAAAGGAATTCGTGACTTGAGCAAGTTTTGAGCATTTCCCCATCGTTCTTGTTACTCTTGGAGGTTGGAGACTCCTAGGCGGTAGGAGTCATCCGGAGAGGAATCGAACTTTGTGATTACCCTCGGAAAAGTTTGTGAGGGTTTGGAGACCACCCCAAGGTCTACCACTAGTGGTTGAGAAATGCCTCCGTGGTGTTGTCTCAAAGGGAGAATAGGGTGAGCCTTCGTGGCGTTGGTGTGCCTTCGTGGTAACATCCATCCCTCTAACGGTGACTAGCTCCCTCCAAGGAAGTGAACATCGGCTTACATCCTCGTCTCCCGAGTTGCGGTTATTCCTAACCTTAACTCTCTACTTGTGGTTACTTGTCTCTTTACACTTGCGTACATTATATTATGCTTGCCTACTTACGTGTTTGTGTTATTTGCTTAGTACTTTGTGCTCACGTGCAATTGTTAGGCTCATCTTCATATTCCGCATTATTGCCTAAAAATTGCCAAGTAATAATTAAAATTTGTAATTGTACCTATTCACCCCCCCTCTAGGTCCATCTCGATCCTTTTCACTCGGAGCATTGGACCATGTTCTTCAATGGCTCCAAGATGCTGAATGGTTCCGGTGCTGGGGTGTTATTGGTATCCCCCCGTGGAGACAAGCTCAGCTATGTTCTCCAGATTCATTTTGATTCCTCCAACAATGAAGCCGAATATGAAGCACTTTTATACGGGTTGCATATGGTCATTTCACTCGGCGTTCGTCGCCTCATGGTCTACGATGACTCAGATTTGGTAGTTAATCAAGTAGTGAAAGAGTGGGATGTCAGGAGCCCGGCTATGACTGGTTATTGCAACGCAGTAAGAAGGTTGGAAAAGAAGTTTGAAGGTTTGGAGCTTCACCATATATCCCGACTAAAAAATCAAGCTGGAGATGATTTGGCAAAGATAGGATCCAAGAGAGAGACCATTCCCAACAATGTGTTTTTGGAACATATTCACACTCCTTCAGTTCAGGAAGATCCTTTCACTAAAGAGCCCCCACAGCCTAAGAGTGCCACAGGTTCGACTGAAGTCGAAGTCCCAGCCGTGGTCGACTTGATCATGGAGGTTTTGGCCGTCACTCCTGACTGGACAGTGCCATACATTGCATACATTCTTAGGAAAGACCTTCCAGAGGATGAAGAAGAGGCTCGATAGATCGTCCGACGATCCAAAGCCTTTACTGTAATAAGAGGACAGTTGTTCAAAGAAAGTGTAATTGGAGTCAGCCAGAAATGCATCACGCCAGAAGAAGGCCGAATGGTCCTCAATGATATTCACTCGGGGACCTGTGGTCACCATGCGTCCTCTCGGACCATCGTGGCCAAAGCATACCGAGCTGGATTTTACTGGCCACATGCCAACGAGATGGCGAAAGTAGTAGATAAATGTGAAGGCTGTCAGTTTTACTCTAACATGTCCCATAAACCCGCGTCAGCTCTGAAGACTATTCCACTCATCTGGCCTTTTGCTGTCTAGGGATTGGATATGATTGGACCTCTGAGGAGGCAGGAGTGGCTTTACCCATGCGCTCGTAGTAGTTGACAAGTTCACCAAATGGATTGAAGCCAAACCCATCAAAAACCTTTAAGAAAGTATAGTTGTTAGTTTCATCAGAGAATTAACATTTAGATATGGTGTTCCGCACAGCATCATCACTAATAATGAGTCGAACTTCGATTCTGACGAGTTCAGAGCCTTTTGTGCTTCCCAAGGCACTAGGGTCGACTATGCTTCAGTCGCCCATCCTTAGTCGAATGGACAAGCTGAAAGAGCAAATGGATTGATTCTCAAAGGACTGAAACCCCGATTGATGCGTGACCTCAAGCATGCAGCAGGCGCCTGGGTCGATGAACTTCCATCAGTACTTTTGGGATTGAGAACAACTCCTAATTGGTTGACTAGCTGAACTCCATTCTTCTTAGTCTATGGAGCCAAAGTTGTACTTCCGAGTGATTTACTTCACAATGCACCCCGAGTCAAACTTTTCTCAGAAGATGAAGCAGAATAGGCTTGGCAAGATGCAGTCGATCTCTTGGAAGAGGAAATAGAGATGGCCTTGATCTGGTCAACCATTTATCAGCAAGACCTGCGTTGATTCCACGCCAGAAACTTGAGGGGTCGGGCATTTCAGGAGGGAGACTTGGTTCTTCGAGTGGACCAGCAGAAACCACACAAGCTTGCTCCTGCTTGGGAAGGCCCCTTCATTGTCACCTAAGTAATCCACAACAGAGCATACCATCTTTACAACGTCGAGCACAATAAAGACTAGCCACGCGCTTCGAATGCAGAGCTGCTCCGCCCCTTCTACACTTAAGCATTCAGACTGTTAAGATGTAATAAGAAATACCTTCTGGTTTGATTATAAAAGATTTTACAGTCTCTTGAATGGTTGTTGTTCCTTTTTTACATGTTCTAAATCCCCCACTGGGTGTTTTACACCCAGTGGGTGCCTTAGCTGCGAATCCGTTTCGCCTAAGTTGAAAAAATCCTATCGAGTGGCGAGCAATCCTCCCACTCGGGAGCTTAGCTGCGAATTTGTTTCGCCTAAGTTGAAAAAATCCTACCGAGTGGTGAGCAAGCCTCCCACTCGGGGGCTTAGCTGCGAATCTGTTTCACCTAAGTTTAAAAAATCCTACCGAGCGGTGAGCAAGCCTCCCACTCGGGGGCTTAGCTGCGAATCTGTTTCGCCTAAGTTGAAAAAATCCTACCGAGTGGCGAGCAATCCTCCCACTCGGGGGCTTAGCTGCGAATCCGTTTTGCCTAAGTTGAAAAAATCCTACCGAGTGGTGAGAAAGCCTCCCACTCGGGGGCTTAGCTGCGAATCTGTTTCACCTAAGTTTAAAAAATCCTATCGAGTGGCGAGCAATCCTCCCACGGGGGCTTAGCCGCAGTCCAGTACTCGCCTAAGTTTAAAAAATCCTACCGAGTGGAGAGAAATCCTCTCACTCGGAGGCTTAGCTGCAGTCCAGTACTCGCCTAAGTTTAAAAAATCCTACCAAGTGGCGAGCAACCCTCTCCGTCGAAGCCTTAGCTGCAGTTCAGTACTCGCCTAAGTTTAAAAAATCCTACCGAGTGGCGAGAAACCCTCTCACTCGAAGCCTTAGCTGCAGTCCAGTACTCGCCTAAGTTTAAAAAATCCTATCGAGTGGCGAGCAATCCTCTCACTCGGAGGCTTAGCTGCGGTCCAGTACTCACGTAAGTTTAAAAAAATCCTACCGAGTGGCGAGCAACCCTCTCACTCAGAGGCTTAGTTGCAGTCCAGTACTCGCCTAAGTTTAAAAAATCCTACCGACTGGCGAGCAACCCTCCCACTCGGAGGCTTAGCTGCAGTCCAGTACTTGCCTAAGTTTAAAAAATCCTACCAAGTGGCGAGCAATCCTCTCACTCGGGGGCTTAGCTGCAGTCCCACACTCGCCTAAATTTAAAAAATCCTACCAAGTGGTGAGAAATCCTCTCACTCGGGGGCTTAGCTGCAGTCCCGCACTCGCCTAAGTTTAAAAATATGTTCCGAGTGAGAACCGATCTTCTCGCTCGGGGACTTGGCCATATGTCCTGTTCCTATCCATAAGGACGGCAAGGCGTCGACTGAGTTCTACCTCTGAGCTATGCCACAAATACAATGTTCCGTCCCTATCCGTAAGGACGGCAAGGCGTTGACTGAGTTCTACCTCTGAGCTACGCCACAAATACAATGTTCCGTCCCTATACGTAAGGACGACAAGGCGTCGACTGAGTTCTACCTCTGAGCTACGCCACAAATACAATGTTTCGTCCTTATTCGTAAGGACGATAAGGCATCGACTGAGTTCTACCTCTGAGCTACGCCACAAATACGATGATTCCGTCCCTATCCATAAGGACGACGAGGCGTCAACTGAGTTCTACCTCTGAGCTACGCCACAAGTACAATGTTCCATCCTACCCGCAAGGACAACAAGGTGTCGACTGAACACCGCGTTTGAGCTCCGTCACAAGTACAATGTACTTGCATTCGGCAAAGGGTGAGAAGATCAAATCCACTCGGAACCGAAGGACAATCAGAAACAGCTTAAGAAACAAAGCAAAGGCTACGATAAATTCAAAGAAATCCAAATTTGGATAAACCCCGCAAAAGTTCATAACTACAGCAGACAAGAATACTCAGGCATCAAAGCCTGAAAGAGTTTAACGATTACACGATCACTCGACATCCCGAGGCAAATAAGTGTGGGGCATAATGTTTTTCACTTACTCATCAGGAGAGGGGCTGCTTGGATCACAGAAACTGTCAAGGTCAATGATGTCTACAATGCGAGTGGCAGCCTCAAGGAAGGTGTCCATGAAGGACTAGAAAGTGTGCTTCTTAGTATTCACAACCTTGAGGGCTGCCAACTTGTCTTCTCTGGCATCTTTGTAGTGCACTCGGACCAATGACAGGGCAACATCAGTGCCACAACGAGCAGATGATTTCTTCCATTCCTACACTCGGTCAGGGATCTGATTCAGTCGAGTCATCAGCGACTCGAGATCTTGTGAAAGTTCCGCCTGAGGCCAGAGTTCGGCATCAAGCCGAGTCATTGCCGCCTTGAGTCGAGCTAGATAAGCAACAACATTGTCCATGCGTGATTCCAACCGCAGCAAGTTCATCGCAACATCATCTTTAACAGGATAATTGATGGGGTCGAGACCCGTCTCGACCCGCCCAGTCTCAGCCTCAAAGTCCTGGCAAAGTTCTGCACAATTAGAAAAAATGGTGAGTCGGTATTCTAACAACACGTTCCAATCGACCGCAACTGATCCGTCGAACAATGATACCTTCAAGCTTCAGGACCAGTCTGGCACCAAGTTGTCCCATATAGGACTCTAGCTCACTCGTCTTGGCTTTGAGGCTTCCGACTTCATTGGTTAAGTTCTCCTTGTCCTTCTTCAGTTGTTCAACCTCCCGATTGGCCTCAGAGATGGCGGTCTTCAGCTTCGAGTTCTCCTCTTCCAACTTGCGACCGAAGCCAGACGCAAGCGTTGTCTTCTCTCGCACCTCCTTCTGAGCAGCAGTAAGATCCAGATCCTTCTTCTCCAAAGCCTCCTTCATTTTCTCTAAAGAAACAACACTCTTCAGACGAGCTTGAAGTTGGCGATTTTCACTACGCACATCTGTTTGTGTGAAGTCACTCGGTTCAAAGAGACTGAAAGAAAAAACACTGAAAGGCGCTAGCCACAAGGTGGACAAGTGTCGATTGGTTACCTCTCATGATGGCTGTTTCTTCCTGAGCAGTCTTGAGGTTCTTCTTCGCCAGTTCAAGATCAAGATTGAGGCTCATTTGTTTCTTGTTCAACTCAGAAAGTTGAGCCCCAAGATCACAAGACCTCTGCAGTCAGCGAGAGAGATATATCAGTCGACAGAAACAAAATACAATCACAGTGAAAGTTACTCTAAGACTACTGCCGAATCAAACATTCAACAGTAGTCTCGGGGACTACACCCAGTGGGTGCACTTAGCGTGCCCCCACTGGTTTGGATCAACACTCAGCATGGTCTGCCCAGCGTGAGTCAAAAAAAAGTAGATTATCAGACCCTAGCCGACTGCCAGCAGTTGACCATGGTCTCGAGGACTACACCAAGTGGGTGCACTCTGCGTGCCCCCACTGGTTCGGACAAAACACTCGACTCAGTGTGATTCGAGTGGAGCAGAAGACCTGTTAAACTCTAAGGCAGGCACACCCAGTGGGTGATCGGATATGAACCACAAACCCATGATAGTAGATGCACATATGGCCAGCGAAGCAACAGCGACAGTTTTTCATGATTCAAAAGTTCAGTCGGAAGTTAACTGACCTTGACATTGGTATGCAGAGTGGTGCTGGCATTATAGGCCACCTGACTGGCCTCGTGCATCACCTTTACTTTCTCCATAACGATATTCACCTGGCGAAGAGCCTCCCTGGCGGCACTCGGTGAGTCGTCTGGAGTTTGGTACGTAGCAAACAGTGATGGCGCCAAGGCGGCCGAAGCAGCCACTGGGTCGGATGCATGGAGTTGCACTGGAGCAGCAGGAGTCGGAGAAATGGACCCTGAAGGGCGATCAGTCGTCAGCGGGTCGGCGAATGTGACGTTGGTACGAACCGGATCCCTGGATCGCTCGACCACCGTCTCAAGCACCGGCGTCGACCGAGGGACTTGAACCTCAAGCGCTCTCCCGCTCGAGCCCCTACCTCTCCTCCTCCTCTCCTTCAGAGGCGCTTCTTCTTCATCATCATCAGGAAGCACGACAATCTCTCGTGGAGCTGCAACGAAAAGAAAACATCAGAAATTCAACTGACCGACAACTCAATCGGCAAAATAAGTTTTGGTCGAGCGAACTTACCAGCTCGGGAGGTGGCCGCGTCATCGGTTTCCTCATCTCCTGGGGCCTTGTCAATATCGATGTCAGTAGCGGCAGAGGTTGGGCTGGAAAGGTACACGATCCATTCGGTAAGAACAGAAGAATCAGTCGACATAGGTAAACACAGGAAAGATGCTCACCCTGAGGCAACAGGGACGTCCATCTTGATCCTCGGCAAAGTCTTCTGAGATTTTGGAGGAGCAACCTTGGGCTGCTTGGAAACTTTCTCTGTTGGCTCCGGTGTCGACATCCGAGTGCGCTTCTGTGTTTGGGTGCTTGGGGCCACGTTCTTACCGCGCCCGCCCGCCGGGTCATGGTGTTGCTTGGATCGGTGTTCTGAGCGAGGCGGCGAGTCGACCGCCTCTTTGTCGTCAGACTTGTTGCTTTCCTCTTCGTCTTCATCGTCCGAGGATTCCCAATCACCGCTCTCCTCCGCACTAGCCTCTCCCTCCTGGCCTTGCTCCAGAACTTTTTCACCATTGGGCATTGAATACATCTCAGTAAAAACCTACAAGACAAGAAGTCGAGTAAAAGTCAGTCGGGCTCAAGAGCAGTCAGAATATGTATTCAAAAACAGTCGAAATGGACAACACACCTTGTCTGGATGATTGTTATCACTGAAGGGGACGACTCTCCTAGCTCCTCTGGGGTTGTCTTTGTTGCCTATAATGCTCTTCAACCACAGGGCCACTGTCTTGGACGGTACTACTTCTAGATGAACACGAGCAGTGTCGTCAGCCCTAGAGTACATCCACATGGGATGGTCACGGGCCTGAAGAGGATGGATGTGTCGACTGAGGAATACTTCCAGCAGGTCCATGCTAGTGACGCCCTGATTGATCAGTTGGACCACCCTCTTGACTAGCATGTTCGTCTCCACGCTCTCAGCAACAGTCACTTTCAGCGAGGAAGGAGTCTGAACACGATCAAAGGTGAAGTGGGGAAGTCCGGTCGATTGACCTAGAGTTGCGAGGTCCTGGCAGTAGAACCAGGTCGACTGCCATCCCCTAACTGATTCAGGAAGAGTCATGGAAGGGAAAGAGCTCCTCTGCCTCTTCTGGATAACCAAACCCCCGCACATCTGACTGACATGTGTTTTCTCGTCACTCGTGTTTGCTTTCTTCACCGACTGAGATCGGATGGTGAAGATATGCTTGAGAAGACACCAGTGCGGTTGACACCCCAGAAAGTTCTCGCACATAGACACAAATGCACCAAGGTATGTGATGGTATTTGGAGAAAAGTGATGGAGTTGGGCACCAAAGAAGTTCAAGAAGCCCCGGAAGAAGGGGTGCGGAAGAAGTGAGAAGCCCCGGTCGACATGGGTGGTGAGCAGTACACACTCACCCGGTCGAGGTTGCGGCTCCGTCTCCCCCTCCGGCAACCTCGCTGCACCCTTGGCGATCATCCCGGACTCCACCAGCTCGTCCGGATCTTCCTGTCGGAGCGAAGACCGGATCCAATCGCCTTGGATCCAACCTGGCAGCAGCGCCGAGCGCGACGACGACCCGCGATTCTACTTCTTGCCTTTCGCTGCCCCCGTCGCCTTCTTCACGCGTTCCAGCACCGCCGCCTTGTCCTTCAGCATGGTGGCGGAGCGGCTGCATCGAGAGCAGAGGGGCCCAATGCAATGGAGAAGCAGAGGAAGAGGGGAGAAAACAGATGCGCACAGTGCAGGCGCCTCGGCTCCATCGCCTTAGAAAGGCCCGCTTCCGAGTGGTTGACGTGTGGGCCCAGGCGATCCCATCAAATCCCGCAACAGTCGCGCGTGAGGTACATGGCGAAAAAGGTGGCACAGAGATCGAGGCACTCCCGTTTATCCATCCCGCTTACCTCGGCATGCTCTGTCCCACGCGCTTCCCCGAAATTTCGAATCCTGTGAGATCCGGGGTACGCCGCAACCAATCGCGCCAAAGATTCTGCGCCCAGAAACAACACTCAACAGATGATGTTGCAAATTCACTCGGGAACTTTCTAAAACGATCAAGGCAACTGAAACGAAGCTGAAGTTCTAGCGTGAATCTTCCATCCTGCATAAATACTCGTGAAGCGATAAGGCCGGAGCAAAATCAACTTCAATCTTCTTTCCACTTGGACCTTAATCCATTCGAGGGCTAATGATGAGGATATAGACCTAGGGTAGAGTCACAGGCCTGACATGTACTCCCTACCTAAGGTCACTACCCTAGAAGCAAAGAAGCTCAAGAGACAGCAAGAGGTACCCAATAAACATGTCGAGTGCAATCCACTCGACCAACGAACCACTCGGATACCCCTCCTTCCTGAAGTCACATGACCAGGCAACCACTCGACCATGCAGGGAACCACTCGACCTATTGAAGACCAGAAGTCACTCAAAACAGCAACGGGCGAGTATTCACTCCGTAGTCTTTAAGGTAATTTAAAGGCACTTAAGGTTGGCGTTACCAGTAATGCCTCAATCTTTATGTACATTCAACCCTCTGTAACGGGGGATGGCTGGGGTCCTGACGAACTCTATATAAGCCACCCCCCTCCTCTGGGACAAGGGTTTGCACCCCCTGTAACACCACATGCATATAATCCAATCGACCGCCTCCGGGCACCGAGACGTAGGGCTTTTACTTCCACCGTGAAGGGCCTGAACTCATAAATCTTGTGTGTACCACTTCACCATAGCTGAGATCTTGCCTCCTCATACCTACCCCCATTCTACTGTCAGTCTTAGAACCACGACAGCTGGCGCATGCGCCCAATGTCCAATGACCTCCAATGGATTTCCAGGCTACAGTTGATCTCTGCACCAATGGCCTACTGAGTCATTTATTAGTTATAGAAGCATGCAAGGATGGACTTTATCCTCCAATAACCTGGAGTATCAATCAAATTCCTTGAAGCCAGCGTAATTGCCAATTTCCTGCAACTAGTAAAGAAAGAGACATTTCTCCAACCCAACTCCTTGATAGCTCACACTTCAAAGAGTAATCCCATCGATCCTGCCTGCAAAACTGAAAACACATTCGATGTTGTCACTTGAATGAAAATAGAGTGTTGGGCTATGGATTTTTTAGGAACACTCCAAAAGTTGCTTCATTCTCTGCTCCCGAGGGATAAAAGGCCGCATCAACATAAGTCGAAGCACATGCAGGTTGTTTGGACATATTTGAACTTGTAGTTCCGTTAGTAGAAGGTTTGGAAATGATGTTGCACTTCTCTTCTGCCGTTGCTTCTAAACATGTATTTAGGCTTGCTTTTGTGGCATAAACCTATATTTAACCTTACTTTGTAGCATATATAACCTACAAACGAGGCGGAGTTTTCTTCTTGAAAAGTAAATCATTTCCATCTTATCAAAAATTCCATAACAATGAGAAGAGATGGTAGATTTAAATCAGAGTGCTATGAAGACAAGATTAACTGGACAGAGGGAAACAAAGTAGGATCTAATGCATCGGTTTTGAGACCATAGTTGAACCAAACCAACTTTCCAAAACTACAATGAAAAAAAAAGATGTGAGTCAGTTTCGATTGGTCCACACCTACACCATTCTTTCTAAATATGTTTGCAGCATCGAGAAGCCCTTAATACAGATGGGACAACCCTTCTTATGAGACGCGAAGCAATAGATTTGACTCTAGGCGCAATAAGTTTGTTTTCCAAACCTAATTGAGAGTATCAATTTCATGATTCAACATTTCTCTCTTCACATTTGTAAAGGGAAATTGATCATCCTGCAAGAAAGTTTGTAGGCAGTCTTTATAATACAATGTGCATTAGGAGTATGAGTCCAACACATAGTATCATTAGAATTAGAATTAATAATGGGGATATTTAAAATATGATTTTTTAAGTACTCGTCAAAGAAAGAACTTATTTTCACCTCATCCTAGGGCTTAGAATTGGGCTGGCAAAGATCACTGATAATACGTGATGGAAATATGCATTAGAGGAAATAATAAAATGGTTATTATTATATTTCATGAATCATGATAAAAGTTTATTATTCATGCTAGAATTGTATTGACCGGAACTTAAATACATGTGTGGATACATAAACAAATATTGTGTCACTAGTGAGCCTCTACTAGACTAACTCGTTGATCAAAGATGGTTAAGGTTTCCTAACCATATACATGACTTGTCATTTGATAACGGGATCACATCATTAGGAGAATGATGTGATGGACAAGACCCAACCATTAGCATAGAATATGATCGTTCAGTTTATTGATACTGCTTTCTTAATGTCAAATACATGTTTCTTCGACCATGAGATCATGCAACTCCTGGACTCCAGAGGAATGCCTTGTGTGCCATCAAACGTCACAATGTAACTGGGATCATAAATGTGCTCTACAGGTATCTGCGAAGGTGTCTGTTGGGTTGGCATGGATTGAGACTGGGATGTGTCACTCCGTATGACTGAGAGGTATCTCTAGTCCCTCTCGATAATACATCATCACAAGAAGCTTGTAAGCAAAGTGACTAAGGGGTTAGTTATAGGATATTGTATTGCGGAACGAGTAAAGAGACCTACCGGTAACAAGATTGAACTAGGTACGAAGATACCGACGATCGAATCTTGGGCAAGTAACATACCGACGGACAAAGGGAACTACATATGTTGTCATAAAGTTTCGATCGATAAAGATCTTTGTAGAATATGTAGGAACCAATATGAGCATCTAGGTCCCGCTATTGGTTATTGACCGGAGAAGCGTCTCGGTCATGTCTACATCATTCTCGAACCCGTGGGATCCGCATGCTTAACATTCGTTAACAATGTATTATTATATGAGTTATGTATGTTGGTGACCAAATGTTGTTCGGAGTCCCGGATGAGATCACGGACATGAGGAGGAGCTCCGGAATGGTCCTGAGGTAAAGATTTATATATAGGATGATATGGTTGGGCCAAGGGGTAAGGCCCACGGGGCTTTAGGTCGGTGCAAAAGGAAGTTTTGCGGAGGTCAGGGACCAGACGCTAGGGACCATGGCGTCTGGCCCTGGGCTAGACGCCGAGGCCCATGGCGTCCGGGATAGACGCCAAGGACTGTGGTGTTTGGTACTGGAAATCGAGAAAGACTCCTCCTTGCGTTCCAAACCGACTTTGAGGAGGCTCTTTCTCCAAGAAACGACCCCAGGGGTCAACATATAAATAGAGGGGCGGGGCTAGCACCCAAAACATATCGAGATTGACCAAGCCGTGTGCCAGCAACCCTGTCCCCTCTAGTTTATCCTCCGTCGTAGTTTCCGTTGTGCTTGGCAAAGCCCTGCGGAGATTATTCTTCACCACCACCATCACCACGCTGTCGTGCTGCCGGAACTCATCTACTAGTTCGCCCCTCTTGCTGGATCAGGAAGGCGAGGACGTCATCGAGCTGAACGTGTGCTGAACATGGAGGTGCCGTATGTTCGGTACTTGATCGGGATGGATCGTGAAGGTGTACGACTACACAACCGCATCGATAAACGCTTCTGCTTTGAGATCTTCAAGGGTATGAAGATGCTCTCCCCCTCTCGTATCTGTGCATCTCCATGGATAGATCTTGCATGTGCATAGAATTTTTTGTTTTCCATGCAATGTTCTCCAATAGTGGTATCAGAGCCAGGTCTATGCGTAGATGATATGCGCGAGTAGAACACAAAGAAGTTGTGAGCAATGACACTCATAATTCTTACCACCAACGTCTTATTTTTATTCGGCGGTATTGCGGGAGGAAGCAAAGGTTAGGGACCAGATGATGTAATCGACTGATGCAACTTGTTTTGCATAAGATGCCTGGCGGGTGTCTGTTTCTCTCACTTTCATTGAACCGAATTTGACTGCGGCCAGTCCTTGCAGAAGGTTAAAACAACAAACTTGATAATCACTATTGTGATTTTGCGTAGGTAAGAACGGTTGTTACTAGTTACCCATAGTAGCAACCTAAAACTTACAACAACAAAGTAGAGGACGTCTAACTTGTTTTTGTAGGGTATGTTGTGATGTGATATGGTCAAGATGTGATGTGATATACGTTGTTGTATGAGATGACCATGTTTTGTAATATCAACAACCGACATGAGCATTAGGGTCATATTTTAATTATTGTATGACCTGCATGTCAATCATATGCGCCATGTAGTTGCTTTACTTTATTGCAATGTGTTAGCAATAGTTGTAGAAGCAATAGTGGGCGAGACGACCCCGACATAACGATGGAGATCAAGGTGTCACGCCGGTGACGAAGGAGATCATGATGTTGCTTTGGAGATGGAGATCAAAAGCACAAGATGATGATGGGCATATCATGTCACATATTTTGATTGCATGTGATGTTTATCCTTTATGCATCTTATTTTGCTTAGTACGACGGTAGCATTATAAGATGATCCCTTCACTTAATTTCAAGATAAAAATGTTCTCCCCGAGTATGCACCATTGCTAAAGTTCGTCGTTTCGACGCACCTCGTGATGATTGCGTGTGATAGATTCTACGTTCACATACAATGGGTGTAAGCCAGTTTTGCATAAGCAGAATACTTGGGTTAAACTTGACAAGCCTAGCATGTACAGACATGGTCTCGGAATACTGAGACCGAAAGGTCGAACATGAATCATATAGTAGATATGATCAACATGAAGATGTTCACCATTGAAGACTACTCCATCTCACGTGATGATCGGAATGGTTTAGTTGATTTGGATCATGTATCACTTAGACAACTTGAGGGATGTTGATTTAAGTGGGAGTTCTTTAGTAATTTGATTAATTGAACTCAATTTATCATGAACTTAGTCATGATAGTCTTTGCAAATATATGTTGTAGATAAATGGCATGTGCTACTGTTCCTTTGAATTTTAATGAGTTCCTAGAGAAAGCTAAGTTGAAAGATGATGGTAGCAATTACACGGACTGGGTCCATAACTTGAGGATTATCGTCATTGCTGCACAGAAGAATTATGTCCTTGATGCACCGCTAGGTGACAGACCTGCTGCAGCAGCTACTGCAGATGTTGTGAACATCTAGAAAGCTCGATCTGATGACTACTCGATAGTTCAGTGGGCCGTAAGATGGCTAGGAACCGATACTTCAAAAGTGTTTTGAACGCCACAGATCATATGAGATATTCCAAGAGGTGAAATTGATATTTCAAGCTAATGCCCGGGTTGATAGATATGAAGTCTCCAACAAGTTCTTTAGCTGTAAGATGGAGGAGAATAGTTCTTTCAGTGAACACACACTCATAATGTCTGGGTGCCACAACGACTTGACTCCGCTGGGAATTGAACTCCCAGGTGAGTGTGTTATTGATAGAGTTCTTCAATCACTGCAAGCTACAAAGGCTTTGTGGTGAACTACAATATCCAAGGGATGATGAAAACGACCCCCGATCTCTTCACGATGCTGAAATCGGCGGAGGTAGAAATCAAGAAAGAGCATCAAGTGTTGATGGTTAACAAGACCACCAGTTTCAAGAAAAAGGGCAAGGGAAAGAAAGGAAACTTCAAGAAGAACGACAAGCAAGATGTCGCTCCCGTGAAGAAACCTAAAGTTGGACCCAAGCCTGAGACTGAGTGCTTCTACTGCAACGGTAATGGTCACTGGAAGCGGAACTGCCCCAAATACTTGGCGGATAAGAAGGATGGCAAAGTGAACAAAGGTATATTTGATATACATGTAATTGATGTGTTCCTTGCTAATGCTCGTAGTAACACCTGGGTATTTGATACTGCTTCGATTTCTCGTATTTATAACTCGAAACAGGAGTTACAGAATAAACGGGGACTAGTTAAGGGCGAGGTGACAATGTGTGTTGGAAGTGTTTCCAAGATTGATATGATCGCCATCGCACACTCCCTCTACCTTCGGGATTAGTGTTGAGCCTAAATAAATGTTATTCGGTGTTTGCGTTGAGCATGAACAAGATTAGATCATGTTTATTGCAATATGATTATTCATTTAAGTCAGAGAATAATTGTTGTTCTATTTACATGAATAAAACCTTCTATATATTGTCATACACCCATTGTAAATGGTTTATTGAATCTTGATTGTAGTGATACACATATTCATAATATTGATGTCAAAAGATGCAAAGTTGATAATGATAGTGCAACATACTTGTGGCACTGCCGTTTAGGTCATATTGGTGTGAAGAGCATGAAGAAACTCCATGCGGATGGACTTTTGGATTCACTTAATTATGGGTCATTTGATACTTGCGAAGCATGCCTCATGGGCAAGATGACTAAAACTCCGTTCTTCGGAACAACAGAGCGAGCTAATGACTTATTGGAAATAATACATACCGATGTATGCGGTGTAATGAGTGTTGAGGCACGCGGTTGGTATCGTTATGTTCAAACCTTCACAGATGATTTGAGTAGGTATGGGTATATCTACTTGATGAAACACAAGTCTGAAACACTTAAATAGTTCAAAGAATTTCAAAGTGAAATGGAGAATCATCGTAACAAGAAAATAAAGTTTCTACGATCTGATCGCGAAGGCGAATATTTGAGTTATGAGTTTGACCTTCATTTAAGACAATGTGGAATTGTTTCACAACTCACGCCACCTGGAACATGCCAATGTAATGGTGTGTCCGAACATCGTAACCGTACTTTATTAGATATGGTGTGTTCTATGATGTCTCTTACCGATTTTCCTTTATCATTTTGGGGTTATGCATTAGAGACAACCGCATTCATATTAAATAGGGCATCTTCTAAATCCATTGAGACGACACAGTACGAACTATGGTTTGGCAAGAAACTTAAGCTATCATTTCTTAAAGTTTGGGGATGTGACACTTGTGTCAAAAGGCTTCAGCCTGATAAGCTCGAGCCCCAAGCGGAGAAGTGCGTCTTCATAGGATACCTGAAAGAAACTATTTGGTATACCTTCAACCATAGATCCAAAGGCAAATCTTTGTTGCTAAGAATGGGTCCTTTCTAGAGAAGGAGTTTCTCTCGAAAGAAGTGAGTGCAAGGAAAGTAGAACTTGATGAGATAGTTGTACCTTCTCTTGAATTGGAATGTAGTACATCAGAGAAAACCGTTCTCGTGATGCCTACACCAACCAGAGAGGAAGCAAATGATGATGATCATGAAACTTCAGATCAAGTTACTTTTGGACCTCATAGACCGACCAGAACACATTCCGCACTAGAGTGGTATGGTAACCCTGTCCTCGAAGTCATGTTGTTGGACATGGCGAACCTACGAACTATGAAGAAGCTATGACAAGCCCAAATACCGACAAATGGCTTGAGGCCATGAAATCTGAGATAGTATCCATGTATGAGAACAAAGTATGGACTTTGGTGGATTTATCTGATGATCGGCAAGCCATTGGGAATAAATGGATCTTTAATAAGAAGACAGACGCTGACGATAATGTCACTGTCTACAAAGCTCGACTTGTCGCAGAAGGTTTTCAACAAGTTCAAGGGGTTGACTATGATGAGACTTTCTCACGCATAGCGATGCTTAAGGCTATCTGAATCATGTTAGCAATTGCCACATTTTATGATTATGAAATCTGGAAAATGGACGTCAAAACTGCATTTCTTAACGTGTTTCTTAAGGAAGAGTTGTATATGATGCAACCAGAAGGTTTTGTCGATCCTAATGGTGCTCACAAAGTGTGCAAGCTCCAGCGGTCCATCTATGGACTGGTGCAAGCATCTCGGAGATGCAATATATGCTTTGATGATGTGGTCAAAGCATTTCGTTTTATACAGGCTTACGGTGAAGCCTGTATTTACAAGAAAGTGAGTGGGAGCTCTGTAGCATTTCTGATATGATATGTGGATGACATATTGTTGATTGGAAATGATATAGAATTTCGGATCGCAGAAAAGGATACTTGAATAAGAATTTTTCAATGAAATACCTCAATGAAGCTACTTATATGTTGGGCATCAAGATCTATAGCGATGGATCAAGATGCTTAATAGGACTTTCACAAAGCACATTGAGGGAGTCCTGGATTAAGGGGTCCTCGGACAACCGGACTATCTAACGTGGGCCGGACTATTGGGCCATGAAGATACAAGACAGAAGACTCTCTCCCGTGTTCGGATGGGACTCTCCTTGGCGTGGAAGGCAAGCTTGGTGATCGGATATGAAGATTCCTTTCTCTATAACCGACTTTGTACAACCCTAGTCCCCTCTGCTGTCAATATAAACCGGAGGGCTTATTCCGTAGAGGCAATCATAATCATACAGGCTAGACTTCTAGGGTTTTAGCCATGACGATCTTGTGGTAGATCAACTCTTGTAATACTCATATTCATCAAGATCAATCAAGCAGGAAGTAGGGTATTACATCAAGATCAACTCTTGTAATACCCATAGAGGGGGCCCGAACCTGGGTAAACATCGTGTCCCCGCCCTCTTGTTACCATCAACCTTAGACGCACAGTTCAGGACCCCCTACCCGAGATAAGCCGGTTTTGACACCAACATTGGTACTTTCATTGAGAGTTCCGCTGCATCGTCACCAAGAGGTTTGATGGCTCCACCAATCATCTACAACAATGCAGTCCAGGGAGAGGTTTTCCTCCTCGGACAGATCTTCGTATTCGGCGGCTTCGCACTGCGGGCCAACTCGCTTGGCCATCTAGAGTAGATTGACAGCTATGCCCCTGGCCATCAGGTCAGGTTTGCAAGCTTGAATTACGTTGCTGATATCCATGGAGACTTGATATTTGACGGATTTGAGCCCATGACAGTCGCTCCCTGCCGCCACGATGAACATGACCTAAATCTATCATCGGACCATGCACAAGAGATTGCGCCTGTAACTGCTCTGGCCCTACATACGGAGCATATTGCGCCATCCGAGGACGGGAAGCTCAACCCCGCCGTGGAAGCCGCGGACTCAGCGGCATTAGAGACGCACACAGATCTGACCTCGAGCAGGGCCTGTGTCATCGGAACCTCGGATTTGTCTCCGGCCATAGGTTCCGAACCGCGTGCATCCGCGCCCATCAAACCTGATCAGGCGCCGATCATTGGATTCAGTTTCGCGGACATCTTCCGGCACTCACCTTTAGGCGATGTGCTAAACTCATTAAAGCCCTCTCCTTATCAGGAGACTCTCAGCCGAACTATATCCGGTTTGGAGTGAAGGCTAATGACGGAGAATTCCGCTTCCCACCCACCACCCACTTCATAGCCACTCTTGAAGACTTAACCGACATGATCGGTTACGACTCCGAAGACATCGATGGTATGGACGACAATGCCGGAGAGGAGCAGGCACAAAACCCACCATTTACAGGGCACCGGACAGCCACCTCCTCGTATGACGTATACATGGTGGACACACCCAAAGAAAACAATGACGACAACGCGAAGGATCCAATCGAGGATAAGCCTCCTGAGATACAGCCAAAGCGCCGGCGTCAGTGGCGCTGCTCTAAGCCACGCCGCGGAAAATACAGTAATAACGGCACAGAAGAAAACAATACTCTCGATGATGTCGAAGACAATGAAGACCCCGTTAAGCCAACCTCCGAACAGGACGAACGGGAAGATGCGCGAGTCAGCCCTGAGGAACAAGCCATGAACGAAGACTCGGAGGACAGTAACTACCTTCCGCTCTCCGAGGACGAGGTGAGCCTCGAGAACGAGGATTTTATCATGCCTGAGGAACCTCTCGCTTTAAGCGCCAGCTAATAGCCACTGCAAGGAGCCTGAAAAATAAGCAGCATCAGCTTCAAGCTGATCAAGATCTGCTCACTGACAGATGGACAAATGTCCTGGCAGCCGAGGAATACGGCCTCGAGCGCCCAACCAAAAGTTACCCGAAACGCAAATTGTTACCCCAATTCGAGGAAGAGGCGCTGGAGCCCGTACTACCAGCGCGTAATGCGGCTAACCAACCACCACGTGGCCGGGACAAAGCGACAATTCAAGCCGAACACCAGCCCACACTACCTCACCGTAAAAACAGAGACACAACAACTCGAGGATATACATATGACCTACGACATGACCTGAAAAATAGAGCAGGTCAGACCAGATCGATCTACGGATGGTGGGGACGTGCCCCGATGCGCAACGATGGCCATCCGGCCGGACGTGAAAAACATAACCACGCATGGACCGAAAACCATAGACGAACTCCATCCGAGCTACGTCGCGACTTGGCCCGCTATAGAGGCGTTGCACACCCCCTTTGCTTCACTGATGAAGTAATGGAACATGAATTCCCGGAAGGGTTTAAACCCGTGAACATCGAATCATATGATGGGACAACAGACCCTGCGGTCTGGATTGACGATTTTCTCCTCCATATTCATATGGCCCGCCATCAAATACCTCCCGCTAAAACTCAAGGGACCTGCTCGGCACTGGCTGAACAGCCTCCCCGAAAACTCCATCGGTAGCTGGAAAGACTTAGAAGGCGCCTTCCGCGATAACTTCCAAGGTACATATATGCGGCCTCCGGACGCTGATGACCTAAGTCACATCATCCAGCAGCTCGGAGAGTCTGCCAGGAGGCTCTGGACTAGGTTCTTAATAAAAAAGAATCAAATTGTCGACTGTCCGGACGCCGAAGCCCTCGCGGCCTTTAAACATAGTGTCCGAGATGAGTGGCTCGCCCGCCACCTCGGTCAAGAAAAAACAAGATCCATGGCTGCCCTTACCACCCTAATGACCCATTTTTGCGCGGGAGAAGACAACTGGCTCCCTCGTAGAAGCAACAACACTAATGATTCGGGTACTTCCGAAGTTCGAGATGGCAACGGCAAGCCACAACACAATAAACACAAGCGGCGCAATAACAATGAAGGAACGCAAGACACAACGGTCAATGCCAGATTCAGTGGTTCCAGACCCGGTCAACGGAAAAAGCCATTCCAGGTAAACAGAGACGGATCATCCAATTTATTACAAGATACTGGATCGGCCCTGCCAGATTTATGGCACCCCCGTTAAACCAGCCAATAACACCAACAGGAGTTGTTGGGTATTTAAACAAGTCGGCAAGCTTAATGCCAAACACAATGTGAAGGGGCCGCCCAGTGACAGTGATGACGAAGAGACCCGCCAACCGAACACCGGGGGTCAGCAGCAATCCCCCCCCCAAAAGTAAAGACAATGAACATGATATATGTGACGCACATCCCTACAATGGACTGCAAGCGTGTGCTACGGGACGCCGACACCATAGAGCCAGCCGCCCCAAAATTAAGCGAATGGACGGCCCGCCTGATCACTTTTGATCACAAGGACCACCCAGCCAGTATCCTTCACAAAGGTCTGGCAGCTCTCATCCATGATCCAATTATTGATGGGTTCCATCTCACGAAAGTCCTTATGGACAACGGCAGTTGCCTTAATCTACTATACCAAGACACTGTCCGCAAAATGGGCATTGATTCTTCAAGAATCAGGCCCACCACAACTACCTTCAAGGGAACAATATCCGGCATAGAAGCTCACTTCATGGGCTCGATTACATTGGAAATCATTTTCGGCTCACCGAACAACTTTCAAAGCGAAGGCTTGACATTCGATATTGTCCCGCTCTGTAGTAGCTGCCATGCACTACTCGAGTGTACAACCTTTGCTCGCTTTAATGCGGTCCCATATTACACCTATCTCCAACTTAAGATGCCCGGTCCACGTGGCACCATCACAATAAACAGAAATAAGGAATGCAACCTTCATACAGAGGAGCATACTACGACTACTACGGCCGAAGTACAAAGCGGCCTTATCAAGCCGCACATTTCGTCGGCCATCATGCCGCCGGTCCACACTAGACGGGACCAATCAATCTCAGAGCTGAATTAGCAGTTCGGCCTCCGTCGTCCGCCCCATATAGCCGTGAAGTCTGTTCCACGCACATAATTATACACTTAAAATACCTTGGTCACCGGCGGAGGCACAATGCGGACAGACCTATAACACTATCTGCACTCTCATAGTCTTTTCCTTTTTCTAACAATTTTTCATCTTTTACCACATGTGACTATATTTGCTGAGAAGTCCTTTAACCAAGGCAAGGCAGCACAGATGTGCGACAGGAGGTCCAAATATTTTCTGTAGACCGCGCTATTTTTCAGACCTGTAAGGTGCCCCTTTTTCTCAGCCTTCGACCCCCGGCGTGTCAAATAGCCTTGGTAGTAGCATTATAATCTGTAAAGATTGCGCTTGACGCTAGTCCATATAACCCGTATTCAGTATTCGGTTTTTTTCAAAGAACTGAATTTTGCTTCTGTGGTTATTTCATGCACGCACCTCGGCATCTATTGCCGGGGGCTCGATATGGGAACATATGAGTTGTTGACAAGTCTGAACATCTTTATAGCATACTTCGGTGTCACGAGTTTGGCCTTATATGCATCAGATCTGAATCATGTCTTTGGTTAATAGTTGGGTTGCCCGGCTCCTGTGCTTACTACCTTACGTTCCGCTCTATCGTCTAGGGTAGTAAAGGGAGAACTACTGTGATTGTGTCATGGTCCGTCCGGATGAGCACCTTAGTAGAGAAAGCCAAAAACTGACCGTCATGATGCGGCGAGAGCTGGTCAACCACTCGATGACTCACCGGAATCTTCGCGATTCCTTCCGTATTATACGAAGGACCGTTCTTCTAGTCATGTATGAAAACACGCCGTATTCGGATAACTGCGTACATACCAGGGGCTATATCGTAGTCCCACCGTCAAACTCCTATGGCTAAGTGAAAGTGTTGAAGCCCTATAGTCTGATTGCTTGGTTCCCTGCATTGACACCTCCTTAATGGACCAAGACGTTGGGTCAAGAGTGATCAAGTGCTTTTCCAAACACCCCCGCATTGTATGCGAGGGGGCTAAAGCCGACGACTGGTAAACTTTCAGATTATACAAAAAAAGACCGCATAGGAAGCACCAAAAAGAATTTTAGGCAAAAGTATAAAACATAGCCCTAATATATCATAACATTGTTTTTACAGTTTCGATACATCTCACTCGAACATAATATCTTTCGAGCATTGACCATCTATCAAGCGGGCACCCTCTAGGACATCCTCAAAATAATGCTCTGGCGTCTGATGGTCCTTGCCCTCGGGTGGACTTTTCACTACAATATCGGTGGCCTTCATCTTTGCCCAGTACGTCTTGACGTGGGAAAAGGCCATCCGTGCACCTTCTATGCACGTTGACCGCTTAACAGCGTCGATACGCGGCGCCGGATCAACAAGTCACTGCACCAAACTGAAATAACTATTCGGAATTTGCTCAGTCGGCCACAGCCGGACGATGACGTCCTTCATGGCAGATCCGGATATCTTGTGGACCTCGGCCCATTGGGCCATCTGTTCATTCAGCAATAGCGTACGCTTTGGCATGCTGAATTGCGACTAGAAAAGCTTTTCCGTCGCATATCCTTCTTGCGCTTGGAAAAACTGCGTCGCATCATAGACACTCTTTGGCAAGTCCAACAATGCGTCTGGAGAACTCCACATTTGATTAAGCGGGGCATACTTTGGATCGCTGAATTTACTTCGTAATACAAAGGGCTTACCAGCCGCGATCTCCCCAGCTTGTCGGATCTCCTCCCGAGTCGCTCTACACTCAAATCGGGCTTCCCTCGCCTCTTGTAAGGCCTTGTCAAGATCGGCCGCTTTGGTTTTGTTATCTTTCTCGAGAAATTCGCATCGGCTAGTGGCATCCTTTAGCCGAAGCGCCATAGTAGATATCCTCTCCTCACACTAGCGTCGAGCAGCCTGTTCGACCTTTAATTCAGTAGTTGCCTTTTCTGCAGCCGCATTACTCATCCTGGCTTGCTCCTTGGCCGGGGCAAGCTCAGCCCGAAGGGTCTCAACTGCGACGGCACCATTTGCAGTTATGCATATCTCAGTATACAATTCTCAGTGTCATGCTCATATTATAATACTTGCATATACTGACTGCCCCAAAGACATACCTTGCGCCTCGTCGAGCCACCTGTTAATAAGCGTGATGTCATCATCTGCCACATCAAGTTTCTGCTTCAGATCTGCAACCTCTATAGCTTGGGTAGTTGACAGGGATGTAACAACATGTATTCCAATTAGTCAGATTATTTCCTGGGCATATCTTTCTTGATCCTCTAATCGCCTCCCTTTGGACGCCAGCCAGAGTCTCGGGGGCTACTATCTATACATAGGCACATTTTGCATTTATAGCACAATTTAAAAAATTACATTACATACCTCGAAGCCTCTTAGCAGGCCCGTAAAGGCTTCATTCAATCCGCTTTTCACGGACAGAACCCTCTCAACTACCGTACCCATTAAGGTACGATGTTCCTCTGAGACGGGCGCATGTCGCAATATGTCCATCAATGTATCCGTCGCCTCCGGATTCCTGGAGGTTGCTGTAGGGGTACAGGCTCCCTTCAATGGAATATGTTTAATTGACCATAGAGTCGTCTCTGGTTGTAAATTGGATAGTCCGGGGCCTTTATTGTTGGTCCCCGTAGGGGCCTCACACCCCGGACCCTGGACAACCGAAGTGTTACCTTCGGGCCTAGTCTTCATTGTCCCTCGCACCACTTGTTGATCGGGAGAGATCCTCCGGGATGACACCTCAGGGTCGTCTGCCCTATTGGGTGGGGAGATTTGTGGAGGCGTCTCGCTCTCCATCATCTCCGGAAGAAGATCCCCTGAAGAGGAGGACTGTTGAGGAGAGCTGCATGCCGGACTGCAAACATGTATTTTAAATATCATCTTTGCAACCAGGAAAGAACGGAGGAACTGTGTGATGACGTTGCCTCCCGAACAAGAACCCCCTGACAGGGATATCTTCCCTCGCTTAGAAGCCTTTATCTCCAAGTCTTCAGAGGCGGTCCTGTTCTTCCCATGGGGAGAAGGGATGTCAGTTTCTCCTTCACTTTCATCTTCAGAAGAGGGAGTTCCAATCTCCCTGGACGAGGTTCCTGGCATACCTCTAGAATGGGGGCCACCCTGGACCTTCTCGCTCTCCTCCATGTCTTCCTTTGCTGACACTTGATATTGTGCCGGAACCAGCATCCTTGTTAACACCAGATCAGCTAAGTCTTTGGGAAGAGGATCCGAACACCTAATTCTCTCCGCCTTCTTTGTCCAGCCCTGGCCGAGTATGGTTTTCTTAGTATATTGTTATGAGAAACTTAACTAAGCTATGTTTGGGAGTCGAGTGCTTACCGAGGTATCCGGATGGTTGCAGTCAAGGCCGATGTCCTCTGTAGTATCTGGCACTGTTTTCGTGCCCCAAAGAATAATTTCCACATTTCTTTGAGCATTGAGGGAGTTCCGGACTAGGGGGTGTCCGGATAGCCGAACTATCATGATCGGTCGGACTCCAAGACTATGAAGATACAAGATTGAAGACTTTGTCCCGTGTCCGGGTGGGACTTTCCTTGGCGTGGAAGGCAAGCTTGGCGATACGGATATGTAGATCTCCTACCATTGTAACCGACTTTGTGTAATCCTAGCCCTCTCCGGTGTCTATATAAACCGGATGGCTTTAGTCCATAGGACGAACAACAATCATACCATAGGCTAGCTTCTAGGGTTTAGCCTCCTTGATCTCGTGGTAGATCCACTCTTGTAACACACATCATCAATATTAATCAAGCAGGACGTAGGGTTTTACCTCCATCAAGAGGGCCCGAACCTGGGTAAAACATCGTGTCCCTTGTCTCCTGTTACCATCCGCCTAGACGCACAGTTCGGGACCCCCTACCCGAGATCCGCCGGTTTTGACACCGACATTGGTGCTTTCATTGAGAGTTCCTCTGTGTCGTCACCGATAGGCTCGATGGCTTCTTCGACCATCATCAACGATGCAGTCCAGGGTGAGACCTTTCTCCCCGGACAGATCTTCGTATTCGGCGGCTTTGCACTGCGGGCCAATTCGCTTGGCCATCTGGAGCAGATCGAAAGCTACGCCCCTGGCCGTCAGGTCAGATTTGGAAGTTTGAACTTCACGGCTGACATCCGCGGGGACTTGATCCTCGATGGATTCGAGCCACAGCCGAGCGTGCCGCACTGTCACGGCGAGCATGATTTAGCTCTGCAGCCGGACAGTACCCTGGAGGCCGCACTCGAACCCGCTCCGATCTTCAATTCGGAGCCGGCTGCGCAGATCGAGGACGGATGGCTAGACACCGCCTCGGGGGCTGCAACCTCTACGGCGATAGAGCCGAACACTGACCTTGTCCCTCATAAAGCTCGTGACTCCGAGGTGCCGGACTCCTCGCCGGACTCCGAACCTCCCGCGCCCCCTCCGATCGAATCCGATTGGGCGCCGATCATGGAGTTCACCGCAGCGGACATCTTTCAACACTCACCTTTCGGCGACATCTTGAGTTCGCTAAAGTATCTCTCGTTATCAGGAGAGCCCTGGCCGGACTGCGGTCAGGACGGTTGGGATGCGGACGACGAAGAAATTCAAAGCCCACCCACCACCCACTTGGTAGCCGCTGTCGACGATCTAACCGACATGCTAGACTACGACTCCGAAGACATCGACGGTATGGACGACGATGCCGGAGACGACCAAGAACCAGCGCCACCGGGCACTGGAAAGCCACCTCATCATATGACATATACATGGTGGATATCCCAAAGGATGGGAATGGCGAAGGAACAGCGGAGGATGACCCCTCCAAGAAACAGCCCAAGCGCCGGCGTCAGCGGCGCCGCTCTAAATCCCGCCACAGCAAGAATGAAGATTCCGGCACCGGAGATAATAATACACCGGACAGTGCCGAAGACAACCCACTCCAGCAAGATCCAGCGCAGGAGGACGGAGACGCCAGCCCTCATGAGAGAGCGGCAGAAGAAGAGGTAGAGGATTATATGCCTCCCTCCGGAGACGAAGCAAGCCTCGACGACGATGAATTCGTCGTGCCTGAGGATCCCGTCGAACAAGAGCGTTTTAAACGCAGGCTTATGGCCACGGCGAACAGCCTCAAGAAAAAGCAGCAACAGCTTAGAGCTGATCAAGATCTGCTAGCCGACAGATGGACTGAAGTCCTCGCGGCCGAAGAGCATGAGCTCGAACGCCCCTCCAAAAGCTACCCTAAACGCAAGCTGCTCCCCCGATTAGAGGAGGAAGCGTATGAACCCGCATCACCAGGAGACAATACGGCTGACCGACCACCCCGTGGTCGCGACAGAGAGGCCTCTAGGCCCTTCACTAGACCCGTACCCCGGCATCGCTCGAAAAGCACAAGGCCACAGGGGAACGCTCCGGACTTGCGAGATATATTGGAGGATAAGGCAAGACAATCAAGATCGATCTATGGATCGCGTGGGCGCCCCACGGTACGTGACGACAACCGTCGCGCCGGACACAGTAAGTCCGGCCGGGCCGAACAAAACAGACAAAGCTCTTTTGAGCTCCGTCGTGATATCGCCCAGTACAGAGGCGCCGCACACCCACTATGCTTCACAGATGAAGTAATGGATCATCAAATCCCCGAAGGGTTTAAACCCGTGAATATCGAATCTTACGATGGCACAACAGACCCCGCGGTTTGGATCGAAGACTATCTTCTTCACATCCACATGGCCCGCGGTGACGATCTTCACGCCATCAAATATCTCCCCCTCAAGCTTAAAGGACCAGCCCGGCATTGGCTTAACAGCTTGCCAGCAGAGTCAATTGGGAGTTGGGAAGACCTGGAAGCCGCATTCCTCGATAACTTCCAAGGCACGTATGTGCGACCACCAGACGCTGATGACCTAAGCCACATAATTCAGCAGCCAGACGAATCGGCCAGACAATTCTGGACACGGTTCTTAACCAAGAAAAACCAAATCGTCGACTGTCCGGATGCGGAGGCCCTCGCGGCCTTCAAGCATAACATCCGCGACGAGTGGCTTGCCCGGCACCTGGGACAGGAAAAGCCGAAATCCATGGCAGCCCTCACATCACTCATGACCCGCTTCTGCGCGGGTGAGGATAGCTGGCTAGCACGCAGCAACAACCTCAGCAAAAATTCTGGCAGTCCGGATTTCAAGGACCGAAATGGCAGGTCGCGTCGTAACAAAAACAAGCGCCGCATCAACGGCGACAATAGTGAGGATACGGCAGTCAATGCCGGATTCAGAGGCTCTAAACCCGGTCAGCGGAAAAAGCCATTCAAAAGAACTACTCCGGGTCCGTCCAATTTGGACCGAATACTCGACCGCTCGTGCCAGATACACGGCACCCCCGAAAAACCAGCTAACCACACCAACAGGGACTGTTGGGTATTCAAGCAGGCAGGCAAGTTAATTGCCGAAAACAATGACAAGGGGCTGCATAGCGATGACGAGGAAGAGACCCGACCGCCGAACAATAGAGGACAGAAGGGTTTCCCCCCACAGGTGCGGACGGTGAACATGATATACGCAACGCACATACCCAAAAGGGAGCGGAAGCGTGCACTCAGGGATGTATACGCGATGGAGCCAGTGCCCCGAAGTTCAATCCATGGTCCTCCTGCCCGATCACTTTTGACCGAAGGGACCACCCCACCAGCATCCGCCACGGCGGATTCGCCGCATTGGTCTTAGACCCAATCGTCGATGGATTTCACCTCACCAGAGTCCTGATGGACGGCGGCAGCAGCCTGAACCTGCTCTATCAGGATACAGTGCGCAAAATGGGCATAGACCCCTCAAGGATTAAACCTACCAAGACGACCTTTAAAGGCGTCATACCAGGTGTAGAAGCCAATTGTACAGGCTCAGTTACACTGGAAGTGGTCTTCGGATCCCCGGATAACTTCCGAAGCGAGGAGTTAATCTTCGACATAGTCCCGTTCCGCAGCGGCTATCATGCCTTGCTCGGACGTACCGCGTTTGCAAAGTTCAACGCGGTGCCGCACTACGCATACCTCAAGCTCAAGATGCCAGGCCCTCGAGGAGTCATCACGGTCAACGGAAACACTGAACGTTCTCTCCGAACGGAGGAACATACAGCGGCTCTCGCGGCAGAAGTACAATGCAGCCTCTTAAGGCAATTCTCGAGTCCGGCCGTTAAGCGGCCGGACATAGCTAAGCGCGCCCGGAGTAACCTACAACAAGACCACCTGGCACGTTCCGAGCACGCGTAGCAGTGCGGCCCCAACCCCAGCCCCTGCAAAACGTCAAAACAGGTCCTTCGCGTACACCATTACGCTCTGAAGATACCATGGGCATGGGGAGAGGGGCACGACCACGATAAGCCCAGACTGCGGCTCAACCACACCAGGGGCTCTCAAGTGTGTCGTTCTTTTTTTCTTTTTACCTTTTATTTTTTACCCACAGGACTCCGTTCGTCAGAGGCCCTGTCCGGCAGCAGACCTGCCGAACTCACGATGCAACAGCCAGGGAAGGATAAAGGCTACAACGAATATCCAGGTGGTCTCCATTACGAGCATAATCTTTTATACACCAATCCGCAGCCTACCCCTGGAGGGGGACATGTTTAACAGTCCCATCCCTTGCTTATCGCACTATTTGTATCGTTCTGCATTCATAGCAGCACTTCTTGAATAAAACAATGCAGCACCTTTTTGCTTATAATTGCATTTCTTTTTCATACATATGTTCATTTACGACATGTTGCATCCGTACACTTTGGTACGGTTAAAATACACCAGGGGCTTATGTTTCCCGCATCATGGTGTGATAAGTCCGAACACTTTCACAAGTGCGGCACCCCGAACTTATAGCATTATATGCATCGGCTCCGAATCATGTCTTGGGTCAATAGTTGGGTTTGCCCGGCTCCCATGTTTTGGTACCTTACGTTCCGTTGTATCGGCTAAGGTAGCACTGGGAGAACCACTGCGATTGCGCCCCAGTTGAGCTGGGTTAACGCCTCAGTGGAGAAAGCTAAAACTGACCGTCATGATGAGGCGAGAGCCGGTCGCTGTTCGAGAGGTTTTTTGCGAGTCCTTAAAGACTTATGCCGCTTAGAGCGAGGAGCCGGATCTTGTCCGGCCCAGGCGTGGATAGCGCCCCAAATTCGGCCTTCCGAAGACTAGGGGCTTCGCCGAAATTTAAAATTATAGAATTCTATGGCTAAGTGAGAGTGTTCAAGCATTATAAGTCCGGTTGCCTTGTTCGCTGTGTTGAGCGCCTCCCTAGATGGACCCAAAAATGGGAACAAGAGTGCTCAAGTTTATCCCGAACACCCCAGCACTCGTGGCATGGGGGCTGAAGCCGACGACTTGCCATCTCTCAGATTTGATAAACAGCCGCACAGAAGGTAATATTTTAAATTAACAAGCGTTGCTTAGCGCATATGAACTAAGTTTTCAGCGCACAGGATAACAAAATGCGAGTCTACTCAAAAATTACATCTTTGGAGCACTCCCCCGCAATAGTGCGGGCGCCCTTCAGCACACTCTTATAATACATCTCGGGCGTGCGATGCTCCTTGCCCTCTGGTGGCGGGTCCGTCACAAGCTTCTGGGCATCCATCTTGCCCCAGTGCACCTTTGCGCGGGCAAGGGCCCGACGGGCACCCTCAATACAGGCGGAGTGCTTGATGACTTCAACCCACGGGCACGCATCCACCAGCCGCCGCACCAGGCCGAAGTAGCTCCCAGGCATGGCCTCCTTAGGCCACAGCCGAACTATGAGGCCCTTCATGGCCTGTTCGGCCGCCTTGTGGAGCTCGACCAGCTGCTTCAGCTGGTCGCTAAGGGGCACCGGATGTCCGGCCTCAGCATACTGAGACCAGAAGACCTTCTCCGTCGAGCTCCCCTCCTCGGCCCGGTAGAATGCGGCAGCATCGGACACGCTGCGAGGAAGATCTGCGAACGCTCCTGGAGAGCTCCGAATTCGGGTAAGCAACAGGTAATTAACACTCACATGCTTACTTTGCATGAAAAATGCCTTACCCGCTGCTATTTTCTTCACCGCCTCAATCTCCTGGAGGGCCTTGTAGGCTTTGGCCTTAGCGGCTTTGGCACTCTCAAGAGCCGTTGCAAGCTCAGACTCTCGAGTCTTCGAGTCACGCTCCAGGCTCTCATGTTTTTTCACGAGATCCTGGAGCTCTTGCTGTACCTCCGCCACCCGCGCCTCCTGCTTCTCTCGCTCGGTGCGCTCCGCGGCCGCATTGCGTTCGGCCATGGCCACCGCCTCTTTCAGGGTCGCCACCTCGTTAGTGGCCCCTGCAATACCCACGTTATCCTTGTCATTCTTTTTGCAACCAAAATCCTTTTCTGTAAGGTACAATTTTAATAAGGTGTTACTCACCTTCCTTGTCCTCGAGCTGCTTCTTGGCACGGCCGAGCTCGTTCTCGGACTGCTCGAGGTTTTCCTTCAAAGTATTGACCTCCGCAGTCAATGCGGCAGAGGTCAGCAGCACAGCCTGCAATCCCATATTGACATATTTTTTATGACTCCTACGTATATCTTTTTAGATCCTCAGTCCGGCTTTTCTTTCCGAACACCGAACCGAGCATCAGGGGCTACTGTCTATGCGGTACCATTTTATACATATCGAAATTCTTACCTCAAAGCCTGTTAGAAGGCTGCTGCAGGCTTCGGTCAGCCCGCTCTTGGCGAGCTGCACCTTCTGAATCACCGCACTCATAACGGTGCGGTGTTCCTCTATGATGGAGGCGCCATTGAGCGCCTCCAGCAAGCTATCCAGCGCCTCCGGTTGGACGGAGGCTGCCGGCGTCACGGTCTTGCCCTTCTTACGAAGGGGTCGCCCGCCGGACTCCGGAGCCACTGTGGGTTCCGGGGCCGAGTCCGGTGCAAAGTCCGGGAGGTTGTCCTGCGACACCTCCGGGGCCCTCTCCTCCTGGTGGGTCCCTTCCTGGGATCCCACCTCGGCATCGTCCGCGTCACGGGGGGTGGAGGCAGTCGGAAGAGAATCCATATCCGACGCACCTAAGGACCCGCTCGACGAAGCGGGAAGATCATCCTTGGGCGGACTGCAGGGTTGTATGCGGCATTAGAAAGACATTATGTGGCGAAAAGAAAAACCTTGAAGTTATTCGGGAGTCCGGATACTTACGATCTCGCCAGGGGCTTGGCCCTTGGAGGCCAGTCCTCGTCGTCGTCACTGGCGTTGGCGGAGCAGTCCGGGGGAAGAGTTTTTCCCTTCTTGGACCCTTCGGCCTCCCTTGTTGGGGAGGCCTTCCTTTTCTTCCCTCCCCCCGCTAGGGGAGAGGCTTTCTTCTTCTCCTCCTCGCCTTGGTGGGAGGAGTCGGCCTCGGATTCATCATCCGATAGCACCTGAAAACGGGAACTCTTCCGAGTCCCCGTGGCCTTCTTCTTGGCCTTCTTCTCCGGCACCACGTGGGGTGCCGGAGCCAGCAGCCCCGTTAGGCGGGCATCCGCTGGGTCCTCTGGCAATGGGGCCGGACAGATAGTCCGTTCGGCCTTCGCCAGCCAGTCCTATCAAAGGTAAAGGGAGTTTAGATCCCGCATAGAGTCAAACTATGGAAAACAAGTGGCAAAATCACTTACCTCGTCAGCTGGACGCTACAAGCGGAATCCACGATCTTCGGTAGCGGATGCGGGAGCCTCAGCGCCCTTGAACAACACCTTCCAGACATCTTCGTACGTAGTGTCGAAGAGCCCGCTCAGAGTCTGGTGCTGCGCCGGATCGAACTCCCACATGTTGAAGCCCCGTCGTTGGCACGGGAGAATCCGGCGGATGAGCATGACCTGGACTATGTTGACAAGCTTGAGCTTCTTGTCCACCAGCTTCTGGATACAGGCTTGGAGTCTGGTCAGCTCCTCCGAATCCCCCCAGATCCGGCCACTCTCTTTCCAGGAGGTGAGCCATGTAGGGATGCCGGATCTGAATTCGGGGGCCGCTGCCCAATCAGGGTCACGTGGCTCGGTGATGTAGAACCACCCCGATTGCCACCCCTTAATGGTTTCCACGAACGTACCCTCCAGCCACGTAACGTGGGACATCCTGCCCACCATGGCGCCTCCGCACTCCGCTTGGCTGCCCTTCACAACCTTCGGCTTGACACTGAAGGTCTTGAGCCACAAGCCGAAGTGGGGCTGGATGCAGAGGAAGGCCTCGCACACGACGATAAACGCCGAGATGTTGAGGATGAAATTCGGGGCCAGATCATGGAAATCAGGCCGTAGTAGAACATGAGCCCCCGGACAAAGGGATGAAGTGGGAAGCCCAGTCCGCGGAGGAAATGGGGAAGAAATACTACCCTCTCATGGGGCCTGGGGGTGGGGATGAGCTCTCCCTCGTCGGGGAGCCGGTGCGCGATGTCGCTGGACAAATATCCGGCGTCGCGCAGCTTCTGGATCTGCCCCTCCGTGACGGAGGAGGCCATCCACTTGCCTCCCGCTCCGGACATAGTTGGAGAAGGTTGAGGTGAGAAGTGCGGACTTGGGCGCTGGAGCTCGAGTTCGCGGAGATGGATAAGCCAAGGAGGAAGAAGGCGCAGGTAAAAGGGTTGGATCTTTATCCCCTTATATGGGCGGACAAAAACATGTGTCCCCACCGGCCTGGTAAAACTCGCTTATCTCCCAAGCGTCACAATCAATGGCGCGGTTGGGTTACCCACGTCCGTATTGATGGGAATCCCGGAATAAGGGGAACACGATCTCTGCTTCGACAAGACGTGCCAAGGAAACCGCTTCGCTAAACGCGCTGAGGTGGAACAATAAAAA
This sequence comes from Triticum aestivum, assembly GCF_018294505.1. Classification (NCBI taxonomy): domain Eukaryota; kingdom Viridiplantae; phylum Streptophyta; class Magnoliopsida; order Poales; family Poaceae; genus Triticum; species Triticum aestivum. The sequence continues at coordinate 583,014,444 of NC_057810.1, forward strand.
CAATTCGAGTAAAGGCTTGGTAGTGGTGTGACGTCACGCCACAAAATACGTCAGCAGATTGAACTTGTGTAATATTATTCTCTCTACGGTGGTACGTGGAATTTATTTTGCAGAGCCGGACACTATCCTGGTGTTCACAATCTTCTATAAATTATTCGGAGGAAGAACCCGCCTTGCAATGCCGAAGACAACATGCGCGCTGGACTCGTCGTCATTGAAGCCTGGTTCAGGGGCTACTGAGGGAGTTCCGGACTAGGGGGTGTCCGGATAGCCAAACTATCATGATCGGTCGGACTCCAAGACTATGAAGATACAAGATTGAAGACTTCGTCCCGTGTCCGGATGGGACTTTCCTTGGCGTGGAAGGCAAGCTTGGCGATACGGATATGTAGATCTCCTACCATTATAACCGACTTTGTGTAACCCTAGCCCTCTCCGGTGTCTATATAAACCGGATGGCTTTAGTCCATAGGACGAACAACAATCATACCATAGGCTAGCTTCTAGGGTTTAGCCTCCTTGATCTCGTGGTAGATCCACTCTTGTAACACACATCATCAATATTAATCAAGCAGGATGTAGGGTTTTACCTCCATCAAGAGGGCCCGAACCTGGGTAAAACATCGTGTCCCTTGTCTCCTGTTACCATCCGCCTAGACGCACAGTTCAGGACCCCCTGCCCGAGATCCGCAGGTTTTGACACCGACAAGCGTCATGCTGGAGAAGTGCTGAAGGGTTCGTGGTCCTTCTAGATTGAATTCCCACATGCGGAGAGGCCGTCGCTGGCACGGTAGGACCCTATGGACCAGCATTACTTGGATTACGTCAATAAGACCAGTGTCCTTTTCAATGAGGCTCTGAATGCAGCTTTGCAGCGTCAACACTTCATCAATCAATCCCCAGTCCAGCTCCTTATTAATCCATGATGCAAGTTGTAACGGAGGGCTAGATCAGAATGCAGGTACGGCTGCCCTTCTGGTACCACGGGGTTCAGTGATGTTAAACCACTCCCGCTGCCATAGACTGGAAGTCTCAGTGAAGGAGCCTTTGGGCCAAGGAGTATTGGTGAGTTTACTCACTGCAGCACCACTGCACTCCGCTTGTTTCCCGTTGACTACCTTCGGCTTCACGTTAAAGGTCTTGAGCCACAAACCAAAGTGTGGGGGAATACGGAGGAAGGCCTCGCACACGATAATGAATGCCGAGACATGAAGAAAGGAGTCCGGAGCTAGATCGTGAAAATCTAGCCCATAGTAGAACATGAGCCCTCGAACAAAGGGATGAAGAGCGAACCCTAGCCCTCGGAGGAAGTGGGATATGAATACAACCCTCTCGCCGGATCTGGGAGTAGGAATAACCCGCCCTTGAGCAGGGAGCCTGTGAGGGATTTCCGCGGTCAGGTATCTTGCCGCCCGGAGCTTCGCAATATCCTCCTCTGTGACTGATACGTCTCCGTCGTATCTACTTTTCCAAACACTTTTGCCCTTGTTTTGGACTCTAACTTGTATGATTTGAATGGAACTAACCCGAACTGATGTTGTTTTTAGCAGAATTGCCATGGTGTTGTTTTATGTGCTGAAAATAAAAGTTCTCGGAATGACCTGAAACTCCACGGAATATCTTAGGATAATTAATAAAAAAATCCTCGCCAAAGATGAAGATCAGGGGGCCCACACCCTGTCCACGAGGGTGGGGGTGCCCCCCCCTGGGCGCCCCCCTACCTCGTGGGCCCCCTGGTGGCCCTCTGACGCCAACTCCAACTCCATATATTGGCTTTCGGGGAGAAAAAAATCAGAGTGAAGAAATCATTGATGTCGGTGTCAAAACCGGCGGATCTCGGGTAGGGGGTCCCGAACTGTGCGTCTAGGCGGATGGTAACAGGAGACAAGGGACACGATGTTTTACCCAGGTTCGGGCCCTCTTGATGGAGGTAAAACCCTAAGTCCTGCTTGATTAATATTGATGATGTGTGTTACAAGAGTGGATCTACCACGAGATCAAGGAGGCTAAACCCTAGAAGCTAGCCTATGGTATTATTGTTGTCTTTTCTATGGACTAAAGCCATCCGGTTTATATGGACACCGGAGAGGGCTAGGGTTACACAAAGTCGGTTACAAAGGTAGGAGATGTACATATCCGTATCGCCAAGCTTGCCTTCCACGCCAAGGAAAGTCCCATCCGGACATGGGACGAAGTCTTCAATCTTGTATCTTCATAATCTTGGAGTCCGGCCGACCATGATAGTTCGGCTATCCGGACACCCCCTAGTCCGGGACTCCCTCAGTAGCCCCCGAACCGGGCTTAAGTGACGACGAGTCCGGCGCGTTTATTGTCTTCGGCGTTGCAAGGCGGGTTCTCCTTTAAAATTCATGTTCCTGTCGAATAGTGTCCGGCTTCCTTATAAATGTTGCTCTCCTTGGCTTCTACGCCCAATAATGGCCTTCTTCCACGTGTCGTATGAATGCAAAAAGCTAGGGTATTTTTACATTTTACCCCCTAGCCGTGCGAACGAGCCGCCTATAAGAGAGGCGAGGATCTAGATCCAGCTCACACCATCCTCCATCCGCAAGTTCTCATCGAAGCGCCTCTGACAAAAATCCATTCCATCATGGATAGTCGACGCGGCTCCTCCTCTCGCGCTCCCAGCCCTAAGCCAGGAGATTGGGGGAGATGCTCAGTTCCACACAGCGAGCTAGTGGCGCTCCAAACCGAGGGATATCTTCCCCCAGCTTTCATGGTTCCGGTTCGAGCCGGACTGGCCACCTTCAAGGGTGGAAAGCAGGCGGAGAGCGTCCCCAACCCTTCCAAAGGAGAGCGGGTATGCTTCGTCCCTTATCTAATAAGGGGACTCGGATTTCCCATACATCCGTTTCTCCGGGGGCTCCTGGAGTTCTACGGACTCCAGCTTCACCACCTCACACCTGCCTCCATTTTGCACATCGCGGGCTTTGTAGCTCTTTGCGAGCTGTTCCTGGGCATCGAGCCCCATTTTGCGCTGTGGAAGAGATTGTTTTGCCTCGTACCCCGTTCTTATGAGGGGTCGATATATCAAGTGGGCGGAGCCGAAATATGGCGCATCGCCGGGACCGGATATCTATCCGGCACCCCGAAGAAGGCGTCCGAAGACTGGCCTTCGGAATGGTTCTACATGGAGGACGCCCCTCTGCCGGATCCAGTTCGGATCGGCCTCCCGGAGTTCAGCAATGCTCCCTTGAAGAAACGCCTGAGTTGGCGCCCGCGGAGCCCTCAACGGGAGGATGATGGGAGCGTCCATTATCTGATGGGCCGGATTAGGTTACTGGCCCACTCCGGATTGACCATGATTGGAATCATGGCCACGTGCATTATGCGAGGGGTGCAGCCACTCCAATATAGGGGCCACCCTATGTGGGATTTCAACGGGGAAGACGACGCCACCCGTCATGGCCGCAGAGGGCCGGGCTCGGCAGCCGATCTGGCAAAGATCCTGTCCGGCTTGTACAAGGGGGAGGAGGAGGACTTTCTCCGCACGAATCCATTGAACGGATTCTCCATGAATAACCCTCGGAGCTGGGTAAGCGGACGTTTATCTACCCGATCCATACTTCCAAAGTCAAGTATCTTACTTTGTGATTTCGACGCAGGAGCTGCGCCGGGACGTGGAGGGCATACAAAGCCTAACTCCACAGCCCGAGGATCCGGAACGATCCCTTGATCCGACCTCCGAAGAGGATCCGGACATAAAGGTGGAGCTGATTGACGGGGTGTTCCACCAACTTAGCATGGACAATGCCCTAGTCGCCATTACGGCTGACTACCCCGGTTTGTTTCCGGCCTCCCAGGTGACTACGACCGAGGTCTTGACACCATCATTTGATCCGTGCTCAATTCTGACCATCCTATACTGATGGTGCATCGCAGGAGGTGCCTTTAAGGCGGGAAGCCGAACCTGCGGCGGCTGACCAGCAAGGGTCAGTTCGGCCCAGCAGGCGGAAGAGGAGTGCGACGCGAATCGAAACGTCGCCGCAACGGTACGGCGCACCGTTGTTTTTAAGGGAAGGATCCCTAGGAGGTATATTAATGCTCATAACTTTTTCCAGGAGAAAGAGCGCTCGCCGGACAGTGTCCGGAGAGGTTGCCAATCAAGCCTCCGCCAGCCATGCTCCATCGCGTGGTCCGGAAGTGGAGGCGAACACAAGGCAAGAGCCGGATGCTCCTCCGACGGAGGATGCCGACAGGCTGTCCGCCACCCGGTCTGAGGTGGAGAGCGCCATGAATCACAGGCGTCGCCGGACAGTTCTTCGTGACGCGTGTTTCTCCCGGAGGCGTTGAATGCCTTTGATGCGGGAAACGCGCACCTCCGTGCTGCTCAAGATGGTTTAACCAGAGCCACGGAGCAGTATGTGAAGGACATACGGGTAAGTAATTTTAATAGTTATATATGCTAGTAGCCCCCGAGACTTAAAATAGTTAAAATAACTGATTTAAGGATCATTTATTATGCAGGATCTTACGGAGAAGAATACCCACCTGTCCCAGGAGCTCCAAGAGTGCAAGGCCCAACTTGAGGCCGCACTAGCCACCACAGGGGGAGCCACAGAGACCCCCGCTGGTAATACGTACTTCGAAAAGATAAGTAGTTAACAAAGTGCGGCGTGTGCGTAAATCTGACAATAATATTGCAGAGGGCGCCGGACTAGATCCGGACAAGCAACAGCTACTGCGTCAGCTAAAGGCCGGCGAGAGGGTGCTTATGAAGGTGCAGCAGGAGAGAAACAAGCTCCAAGATGCCCACACCCAGCTAGGAGAAGAGCTGAAAGGTATTCGGGCCCAGCTGTCTGGCTCCGTGAAGGAGAATCAGCGGCTTCGTCGCGGCATTTATAGTAAGTGCTTGAGCAAATTCCTTTGAAAAGAAGAATTCGGCGAGGAAGTCGATTGACAGAAATGTGTCTTTAGGTGTGCTCACAGGTCGCCCTGCGGAGGAAATGCCCGGTTCAACGGGTGACCAACTTCCCGAGCTGGTGCAACTGCTCGAACGTGTTCGGCAGGCGATGAGTGGCGTCGTTCAGGCCTTATGGCCTTCCGTCTCCCTACCCGAGGGCCTTGGAGGGCTTGCTGAGAAGCTTCAGGGAGTACGGCGACGCCTCCGTCTGTGGAAGATATCGGCCTGCCGTCAAGGCGCCAGGGAGGCCTGGGCCATGGTGAAGACGCGGTACCCGAAGGCTGACCCAAACCACATGGCCGAGGTCGGACCTGCGGGGCCTGATGGGAAGGAGATCCCTGTGAGCTTGATGTACGGCCAAGTAGAGCTGGCCGCGAAATATTCCCAACAGGACTGTAAATTAGACAGCCTGTTAGATGGGATTGAAGAGGAGTACAATCAGTCAGTTTGACGATGTAATTTAAAATGACATGTAAAATGCCTTCTAGCCGGATTGTAGATCGTTTGTCTTTGCGGACCTTTTCGCTTCAACCTCGGGACCCAACAGTCCGGAGTGTGTCCGAATACCCTTACGGTTATAGAAGAACCGGGGCATGCGTGGAGACAAGGCGTCGGGGTCATAATTGCTTTATCAGACAAGTGCCCAACTAGCTATGTTATATTACATGGTTAGTAAGAAACATCTTCCAGGGAGAATAGTTCCGTTAAGGGTTCCTTTCCCTGGGAGGCATGCCCTAAAGTGCATGTCCGGACTGCGAAAATAGCAGAAAAAGCATCTGGGGGCAAATAAATAAGTAAGTAATAAATCATCTTTCAAGTCACCGACCGAATATTCTCTTAAGAACGCTAGCTTTCGGCTTCACCCAGTCTGAGGTACACATCCGGCTGACCCGGCAGTAACAATCGCAGAGGTGCTCCCTTTACCTCCTAGCCGAACAATCGGGAACGTAGGGGTAAGCACAGGAGCCAGGCAACCCAGCTTGGCCAAAACTTAAGTCATATCGATGCATATAATGGTGAATAAAAGGTACATGCGGAAGTATGACACATGTGTTGGGCATGAAGCCCGTATAAATAAGCTTCTGTTAAAGAAGCCCCCAGGTATAATGAGTGCTAGGAGCACATCAAGTGTGTGCGAACAATGCGCAAATCAGCCTATCAAAGGTATTGAAAAAAAAGTGGGAAGAAGGAGGGGGACAAGAGACAGTGAAAATGTAAAAAGGTGGACGGAGGAGTGAGACGAACTCTGAGTCCGGCGTTAGGCGTAGAATCTTCGGAGACGGGCTGCGTTCCATGGGTTCGGCTCGAGTCGGTTGTCAGATGCGTTACGTAGACGGTATGCTCCGCCGGTCAGGACTTGGTCGATGATGAAGGGACCTTCCCACTTGGGCTTAAGTTTGTCCTTTTTCTTGTCCGGCAGGCGTAGAACAAGTTCGCCAACATTGTAAGCTTTGGCCCGTACTTCTCTGCTTTGATATCTTCGAGCCTGCTGTTGATAAAATGCGGAACGAGCTTTTGCCACGTCCCGCTCCTCCTCTAAGGCGTCCAAACTGTCCTGCCGATCCAGCTCGGCTTCTCTTTCTTCGTACATGCGCACGCGAGGTGAGTCATGAATTATATCGCAGGGCAGAACTGCCTCTGCGCCGTACACCATAAAAAATGGTGTGAATCCGGTAGTTCGGTTTGGCGTGGTCCGCAGCCCCCAGAGTACGGAGTCGAGCTCCTCTACCCAGTGCGTGTTAGATTCCTTGAGGGACCGCACTAGTCTGGGTTTGATGCCGCTCATGATTAGACCATTTGCTCGCTCGACTTGACCGTTAGTTTGGGGGTGATAGACTGAAGCGTAGTCGAGCTTGATGCCCATGTTTTTGCACCAGAGTTTAACCTCGTCGGCCGTGAAATTCGTGCCGTTATCAGTGATGATGCTGTGGGGGACGCCAAAACGGTGTACTACCCCGGATATGAAGTCTATCACAGGTCCGGATTCTGCCGTTTTAACCGGCTTGGCTTCAATCCATTTGGTGAATTTGTCCACCATGACCAATAAGTATTTGTGCTTGTGGGTTCCCCCTTTAAGGGGTCCAACCATGTCAAGCCCCCAGACCGCGAACGGCCAGGTGATGGGTATAGTTTTGAGGGCGGTGGGTGGCATGTGGCTCTGATTAGCAAAGAGCTGGCAACCGACGCATCGTTGGACTAAGTCCTGAGCATCTGCCCGGGCTGTTGGCCAATAAAATCCTGTACGGAAGGCCTTGCCTACAAGGGCCCGGGCTGCGGCGTGGTGCCCGCCGAGTCCGGCGTGAATTTCAGCCAGGAGATTTCGCCCTTCCTCTTCGGAGATACACCTTTGAAGGACTCCGGTTGTGCTTTTCTTATAAAGTTCTCCCTCATGGACCTTGTAGGCTTTAGATCGCCGAACTATGCAGCGGGCCTCATTTTGGTCTTCGGGAAGTTCCTGCCTAATTAAGTAGGCTAGGAATGGTTCCGTCCACGGGGCAATTACTGCCATTATTTCGTGGGCTGAAGGTGTTATTTCATTGGCTGAGCCGCCGATTGTGTCAGAATTGTCTGAGTTAGGTGATGCAGCTGGCTCCGGATTGTTATTTCCGGACTCCTCTTCCCATAATACGGATGGCTTAAAGAGCCGTTCCAGGAAGATGTTTGGAGGGACGGCGTCTCGTTTTGCGCCGATGCGTGCCAACACGTCTGCTGCCTGGTTATTATCCCGGGCTACATGGTGGAATTCGAGTCCTTCGAACCGAGCTGACATTTTTAGGACGGCGTTGCGGTAAGCTGCCATTTTCGGATCTTTGGCGTCAAAGTCTCCATTTACTTGGGATATTGCGAGGTTTGAATCCCCGCGCACCTCTAGGCGTTGAATGCCCATGGAGATTGCCATCCGGAGGCCGTGTAGAAGGGCCTCGTATTCGGCTGCGTTGTTGGAGTCCATGTACATTATTTGAAGTACGTATTGGACTGTGTCTCCAGTTGGGGACGTCAAGACGACGCCAGCCCCCAAGCCAGCCAACATTTTGGATCCGTCGAAATGCATGATCCAATTGGAGTACGCGCCGTACTCTTTAGGGAGTTCGGCTTCGGTCCATTCGGCGACGAAGTCAGCCAGAACTTGCGATTTTATAGCTCGCCGTGGTTTGTAGGTTATGTCAAATGGTAAGAGCTCAATGGCCCATTTTGCAATCCTGCCCGTTGCGTCGCGATTGTTTATAATATCGTTGAGAGGTACTTCGGAGGCCACCGTTATGGAACACTCTTGAAAGTAGTGTCGCAGCTTCCGGGATGCCATGAACACCGCATACGCTATCTTTTGATAATGTGGGTACCGGGACTTGCATGGAGTTAAGACAGTGGATACGTAGTACACTGGTTTTTGAAGAGGGAATCTGTGCCCTTCTGTTTCTCGTTCGACGACGAGTACCGCGCTGACAACTTGATGTGTTGCTGCGATATATAATAACATAGGTTCGCCCAGGTTGGGCGCGGCTAGGACCGGATTTGTTGCCAGTATGGCCTTGATTTCTTCGAGTCCGGCCGTGGCAGCATCCGTCCATTCGAAGTGTTCGGTGCGCCGAAGGAGGCGATAGAGGGGCAGAGCCTTTTCTCCCAAACGGGAGATGAAGCGGCTTAGAGCCGCTACGCACCCAGTTAGTTTTTGTATTTGCTTGAGGTCTTTTGGGATATCCAATTGTGACAGAGCTCGGATCTTGGCTGGGTTTGCTTCAATTCCTCTACCGGATACAATGAAGCCCAAAAGCTTTCCGGCTGGTACTCCGAAGACACATTTTTCCGGGTTGAGCTTAATGTCATATGCTCGGAGGTTGTCAAATGTCACCCTCAAGTCGTCTACTAGAGTTTCGACGTGTTTGGTCTTGACGACCACATCGTCTACGTATGCCTCTACTGTTTTGCCTATCTGGGTAGCCAGACATGTCTGAATCATGCGCTGATATGTTGCGCCGGCGTTTTTGAGTCCGAAGGGCATTGTGTTGAAGCAGAATGGCCCATATGGAGTAATGAATGCCGTTGCGGCCTGGTCTTTTTCTGCCATCTTGATTTGATGGTATCCGGAGTATGCGTCGAGGAAGCACAATGAATCGTGCCCTGCGGTAGCATCGATGATTTGGTCGATGCGAGGGAGAGGGAAAGGGTCCTTTGGACAGGCCTTGTTAAGGTCTTTGAAATCGACGCAAAGGCGCCAGGATTTGTCCTTTTTTGGTACCATTACTAGGTTGGCTAGCCAGTCCGGATGTTTTATATCTCTGATGAATCCGGCTTCTAAGAGTTTGGCTAGCTCCTCTCCCATTGCCTGTCTTTTGGGTTCGGAAAATCGCCGAAGAGCTTGTTTGACTGGCTTGAATCCTTTTAGGATATTTAGGCTGTGCTCTGCCAGCCTGCGTGGGATTCCTGGCATGTCTGAAGGGTGCCAGGCAAAAATGTCCCAATTTTCCCGAAGGAATTCTCGTAGTGCGGCTTCTACATCAGGATTTAATTGTGCCCCAATGGATGCCGTCTTTGTGGGGTCCGTTGGATGGACCTGAAATTTGACTATTTCGTCTGCTGGTTTAAAAGAGGTGGACTTGGACCTCTTATCGAGTATCACATCGTCCCTATCCACCATGGAGCGCAGCGCAGTTAGTTCCTCTGCCGCTAGGGCTTCGGATAATGCCTCTAGGGCCAGTGCGGCTGTCTTATTTTCAGCGCGGAGTGCTGTATCTGGATCACTGGCGAGAGTGATTATTCCATTGGGTCCGGGCATTTTGAGCTTCATGTACCCGTAATGGGGTATAGCTTGGAAGATTGTGAATGCCTCTCGCCCTAACAAGGCGTGATATCCGCTGCCGAATGGGGCCACTTGGAACGTGACCTCTTCGGACCTGTAATTGTCCGGCGAGCCGAACACTACATCTAGTGTGATTTTTCCTGTGCAGCGTACTTCTCGACTAGGGATTATTCCCCTGAAGGTTGTGCTGCTTCCGCTCGATGCGGCTCCAGTCAATTTCCATTTTTTGAAGGGTTTCTTCGTAGATGAGGTTTAATCCGCTGCCGCCATCCATGAGTACCTTGGTAAGACGAAAGCCGTCCACTATCGGACTGAGGACCAATGCGGCTGGTGCTCTAGCTGTTCGGAATTTAGGTTCGTCGCTGGCATTGAAGGTGATAGCCGTGTCACTCCATGGATTTGTTGTTGCTACTTGGTAGACTTCGGCGAGGCTGCGGATTGTTCGTTTCCGCATGTTATTTGATGCGAAAGTCTCGAAGACTGTTAATACCGTACTGGTGCTGCTGGGCTGGTTGCCCGGGGCTAAAAAGCCTTCGCCACTTTTGGCCACCTGCCGTAATATCCAACATGCTCGAAGGCTATGTGTTGGAGTGGCGCCCTCCGTACTGTGGATTTTGCAGGGTCCGTTGAGCCATCCCTCCAGTACGGTTCCGTACCCTTTAGGGGTTTTTTGCTTTTTGGTTTTTAACCCAGGTGCTTGAGTATGACGCACCCTTTTATTTCGGACTGGGGTTGTATTCAGGGCCGGATTGTCCCAAAACCTAGTTTCGGTTTTCCAGGCACTCTCCATCGCGCAGTATTTTTGTACAATGGTCGCTAGGTCGGCGAAGCGTGTAACTTCGCGACGACTGATGGCGTTTATGATTCCCTTGTCCGTGCAATTGTTGCAGAAGATTGAAATCGCGCTTTCTTCACGGCAGTCCTTTATCCTGTTCATAACCAGGAGGAATCTGGCCCAGTAATGATGTACTGTTTCATCGGGCTCTTGCCGTATTTGAGATAGATCGCTTATGTTTGGGTGGGCGGGTGGAATTAAGTTCGGAACCCCGCCCGATCTGAGGCTCAAAGGCCAAGAAGCTTCCGGATTCGGAAGCTTGGTTTGCTGGACGCTTTCCAACAAATCTGGTCTAATGCCTGACTTTAGGTTCAGTATTTGATTAGCGTCCGTCCCTCCGCGGGAATCCGGCATGGAGGGATCGGGAATCCGGACATAGTTGGTTTTTAACATAGAAGAAGAGTCGCCGCATTGTTCCTCTACCACAACAACGTGGTGGGTAACCTGGGGAGAGTTAATTTCTCTCAGATCGGTTTTAAGCCCAATCTGATCGTAGTCGGTAGCGACTCCCAGGGCGGCGATGCGATCCAAGAGCTCGTTTACGGAGGAGAGCTCAATCGGATCTAGCTGCTCGGCGAATTCCGAGCTGACGTGAAGATCGCTTTTAATGACCTGAGAGGTCATTGTCGGAGCGGTGGCCGAACAGGCGGTCATAAGAAAACCGCCTAGCCGGATAGTCTGGCCGGCGGCCAAAGCTCCCTTGACGACGGTGCCGTCTTTAAAGACGGGAAAAGGCATCCTTCCTGATGGTGACGGCACAGAGGAACTCTCAATGAAAGCACCAATGTCGGTGTCAAAACCGGCGGATCTCGGGTAGGGGGTCCCGAACTGTGCGTCTAGGCGGATGGTAACAGGAGACAAGGGACACGATGTTTTACCCAGGTTCGGGCCCTCTTGATGGAGGTAAAACCCTACGTCCTGCTTGATTAATATTGATGATGTGTGTTACAAGAGTGGATCTACCACGAGATCAAGGAGGCTAAACCCTAGAAGCTAGCCTATGGTATGATTGTTGTCTTTTCTATGGACTAAAGCCATCCGGTTTATATAGACACCAGAGAGGGCTAGGGTTACACAAAGTCGGTTACAATGGTAGGAGATCTACATATCCGTATCGCCAAGCTTGCCTTCCACGCCAAGGAAAGTCCCATCCGGACACGGGATGAAGTCTTCAATCTTGTATCTTCATAATCTTGGAGTCCGGCCGACCATGATAGTTCGGCTATCCGGACACCCCCTAGCCCGGGACTCCCTCAATCGCGTTTTACGATATGGAGCTGCCGCCAAGCCCTAATCTCTCTTGGGAGGGCTGATCTGGAGTCTGTTCAGGGCTCCGGAGAGGGGGATTCATCGCCGTCGTCATCATCAACCATCCTCCATCACCAATTTCATGATGCTCACCGCCGTGCGTGAGTAATTCCATCATAGGCTTGCTAGACGGTGATGGGTTGGATGAGATTTATCATGTAATCGAGTTCGTTTTGTTAGGGTTTGATCCCTAGTATCCACTATGTTCTGAGATTGATGTTGCTATGACTTTGCTATGCTTAATGCTTGTCATTAGGGCCCGAGTGCCATGATTTCAGATCTAAACCTATTATGTTTTCATGAATATATGTGAGTTCTTGATCCTATCTTGCAAGTCTATAGTCACCTACTATGTGTTATGATCCGGCAACCCCGAAGTGACAATAATCGGAACCACTCCCGGTGATGACCTTAGTTTGAGGAGTTCATGTATTCACTATGTGCTAATGCTTTGTTCCGGTTCTCTATTAAAAGGAGGCCCTAATATCCCTTAGTTTCCAATAGGACCCCGCTACCACGGGAGGGTAGGACAAAAGATGTCATGCAAGTTCTTTTCCATAAGCACGTATGACTATATTTGGAATACATGCCTACATTACATTGATGAACTCGAGCTAGTTCTGTGTCACCCTATGTTATGACTGTTACATGATGAACCACATTCGGCATAATTATCCATCATTGATCCGGTGCCTATGAGTTTTCCATATAGTGGTTCTCGCTTATTTACTTTTCCGTTGCTACTGTTACAATCACTACAAAATACCAAAAACATTACTTTTGTTGTCTTTACTATTGTTACCGTTACCACCACTATCATATTACTTTGCTACTAAACACTTTGCTGTAGATACTAAGTTTCGAGGTGTGGTTGAATTGACAACTCAGCTGGTAATACTTGAGAATATTCTTTGGCTCCCCTTGTGTCAAATCAATAAATTTTGGTTGAATACTCTACCCTCGAAAACTGTTGCAATCCCCTATACTTGTGGGTTATCAAGACCTTTTTCTGGCGCCGTTGCCGGGGAGCATAGCTCTATTCTTTGAGTCACTTGGGATTTATATCTGTTGGACACTATGAAGAACTTGAAAGACGCTAAGACCAAGATTTTGCCCTCAACTACGAGGGGAGGTAAGGAACTGCCATCTAGCCTTGCACTAGATTCTCCTTCTGTTATAAGTAAGCTTGCGACACCTAAACCTACTACTACTATGAATTCTGATATGTCGCATGTTATTGATGATGCCACTTCTGCTATGCATGATACTTATGATGAAACCACTTCTATGCTTGATACTACTGTGACCCTTGGTGAATTTCTTGATGAGCAAATTGCTAGGTCTAGAGAAAGAAAAATTATTGCACCTGAATACGATGATGAGAGTGATGATGAAAATATGCCTCCTATTCCTGAAGGTTATCTTTTTGATGCGGAATCTTCTGCAGCTATTTTTGCTTGCCAGGATAGATATGAACTTAAGAGGTTGCTAGTTAAATGGAGTAAAGAATCTCTCAGAGATAGAATGAGACCCGACCCTGCTTTTGCGACTTCACCTATTTGTGTTCCCGATAAGGATTATTATGATTTTTCTGTTGATCCAGATATAATTACCTTGGTTGAATCTGATCCTTTCTATGGCTATGAATCTGAAATTGTTGTGGCACATCTTACTAAGTTAAATGATATAGCTGCCCTGTTTACTAATAATGAGAGATCGCGCTACCTTTATTTACTCAAAATATTTTTGTTATCATTAAAGGGTGATGCTAAGATATGGTTTAATTCTCTTGATCCAGGTTGTGTGCAAAGTCCCTAGGATATGATTTATTACTTCTCTGCTAAATATTTCCCTGCTCATAAGAAATAAGCTGCCTTGAGGGAAATATATAACTTTGTGCAAATTGAAGAAGAGAGTCTCCCACAAGCTTGGGGGACGCTTCTCAAGTTACTTAATGCTTTGCCTGATCATCCTCTTAAGAAACATGAAATACTTGATATCTTTTATAATGGACTAACTGATGCTTCCAGAGATTACCTGGATAGTTGTGTTGGTTCTCTTTTCAGGGAAAGAACACCGGATGAAGCGGAAATTCTATTGAACAATATGTTGACAAATGAAATAATTTGGCACCTCCCGAGCCAGCTCCTGAGCCAATTTTTGAGCCAATTATTGAGCCTATTCCTAAACCAACTCCAAAGAAGAGAGGTGTTCTATTTCTCAGTCCTGAAGATATGCAAGAGGCAAAGAAATCTATGAAAGAAAAAGGTATTAAAGCTGAAGATGTTAAGAATTTACCTCCTATTGAAGAAATACATGGTCTTAATTTACCACCTGTTGTAGAAGTATATGATCTCAACTACTTATTTACTGAAGAACCTCCCGATATCCTGACACAGGTAGTAAAGGTAAATTCTCTCTATAGATATGATAAAGCTGAAGTCCCCCTACTAAAATTGCTAGTCAGTGCTTGGAAGAGTTCGATAACTTTATGTTTAAGCAAGATGACTTTAATGCTTATTTTGGTAGACAACTAAAACAAGACGCTTATATGATTAAACGCTTGGGTGATTATATGGCTGATATTAGAGGTGAACTTAAACTTGTTAGCAAACATGCCTCTATGGTTACAACTCAAGTAGAACAGGTACTTAAAGCTCAAAAAGAAGCACTTGATGAAATGAATAGTAAGAAAAATGATTATGTTGTTAGAGTGGCTACCAAAACCGGTAGAATGACTCAGGAACCTTTGTATCCTGAAGGCCATCCTAAGAGAATCGAGCAAGATTCTCAGAGAAATGATATTGATGTACCTAGTTCTTCTAAAAGGAAGAAAAAGAAAAATTATAGGACTTTGCAAACTTCTAGTGAACCTATTGCTGAGCCACCTGAGAATCCAAATGATATTTCCATGTCTGATGCTGAAACACAATCTGGTAATGAACATGAACCTAGTGAAAATGTTAATGATGATGTTCATAATAATGCTCAACCTAGTAATGATAAGGATGTAGAAGTTGAACCTGCTGTTGATCTTGATAACCCACAATCAAGGAATCAACGCTATGATAAAAGAGACTTTGTTGCTAAGGAAACATGGTAAAGAAAGGGAACCATGGGTTCAGAAACCCATGCCTTTTCCTCCGAAACCGTCTAAGAAAAAGGATGATGAGGATTTTGAGCGCTTTGCTGAAATGATTAGACCCATCTTTTTGCGTATGCGATTAACTGATGTGCTCAAAACAAATCCTTATTCTAAGTATATGAAGGATATTATTACTAATAAAAGAAAGATACCTGAAGCTGAAATTTCCATGATGCTTGCTAATTATACTTTTAAGGGTGGAATACCAAAGAAACTTGGAGATCCCAGAGTACCTACTATACCATGCTCCATTAAGAGAAATTGTGTTAAAACTGCTTTATGTGATGTTGGAGCCGGTGTTAGTGTTATGCCTCTCTCTTTATATCATAGACTTGACTTGAATAAGTTGACACCTACTAAAATATCCTTGCAAATGGCTGATAAATCAACTGCTATACCTGTCGGTATTTGTGAGGATGTGCCTGTTGTGGTTGCAAATGTTACTATTTTAACGGACTTTGTTATTCTTGATATTCCCGAGGATGATAGTATGTCTATTATTCTTGGAAGACCTTTCCTTAATACTGCAGGGGCTGTTATTGATTGCAACAAAGGCAATGTCACTTTTCATGTTAATGGCAATGAGCACACGGTACACTTTCCGAGGAAACAACCTCAAGTTTATAGTATCAACTCTATTGGAAAAATTCCATCGATTATATTTGGGGTTTTGAATTTCCTCTCCCTACTGTCAAGAAAAAGTATGATATTCTGATTGTTGGGGATTTTCATATCCCCATTGAGGTAACTTAGTGCTATTCGAAATTTCTCTGGTTCCGTGTTAATCGGAATGAGCTCGTTAACAAGACTTGATCAACCTTGTTAGTGGATTCTTTTTGATGAGCATGAGATGGATGAAACTAGAAGCACAACCTTCTGTACCCTCTTTATATTTTCTGTTATTTAGTAGAAATAAAATAAAATAGTATTTTTTCTGTCTGTCTCCTGACTTATCCGTGCAATATAAAAATATCCCGAAAATAAAAGTCCTCAGAATGCCATGCCAATTTAATATGATTTTTTCGGGAATATTTAAGAATTTACTGTGCAAAAATCACCGCGGGGGGAGCTGCCACCTGGTCACGGGGGTGGAGGGCGCGCCCCTGCCTCGTGGGCCCATGGTGGCCCTCCTCCACTTATCCCTGCACCTATCTTCTTCCTCTGTCTCACACAAACACGAAAAACCAACTCAAGCACGAGTTCCAGCCCCCGTTGCTATGATTTTCGATCTCCTTGCTCAAAGCACCTCTCACAAAACTGATTGGGGAGATTGTTCCTTAGTATGTGACTCCTCCATTGGTCCAATTAGTTTTTGTTCTAGTGCTTTATTCATTGCAAATTTGTGTTGCATAGGTGACCATGTTCTTGAGCTTGCATGTCAAATTTATATGGTTCCAAGTAGTTCCAATGCTTTATATAGGCTCTAGGCGCTTGTAGGAGTTGTTGCTATCAATTTTATTGAAGTTGGTTCACTTTTATTTGAAGTTACTAAAAATTTTAGAAATTTCTCAGAGGAAGCAATATGTTTAGGAGGATGTTCCAAGGTGGCCCTTTAAGGAAGCAAGGTCCCAGGCTTGCAATACGTGATGCCGACGAGGAACCACCAAGAGATGCTCCTGTGAGGCCTTGTGAATGGCCTTCGGAAAAATTTATGAATCAAGTGGGAATCAAAGATGAATTTAGCGCATATTTGCGCAACGCCGGTCTTGAGGACTTTGAAGCTGACAAATGCCCCCAGTATCATAATCTCACAAGTTCATTTGTGAGGAGGTTTGAGTTTTCATCTTCGCGTAATTCTCCTTCAGTCATGTTTGACCTTTATGACAAATCTTATACCATGGACTTAGAGGATTTCACTTTTGCTTGCAAACTTCCATCATGAGGTAGTGTCAGGAATCCCCCTAAATCTGAATATAGAGACTTTCTTGCTAGAATAACTGTGGGGGAATCTAGAGATATAACACAAGCCACTTTAGGGAGTATTCACTTTCCTGCTATACATTATTTTTCTCTCTTCATAGGTAGATGCATAAATGCTAAGGATGAAGCATGTCACATGTGTTTCCCCGATCTCAGCATTCTCCGGAGTGCTGTGTTAGGAGACCAATCTTACCATATGGGAGCCATTGTAGCTCGTAGGTTGCATCAGAATAGACATAACAGAGATTTCTTTGGAGGAATTTATGCAACCCGCTTAGCTAATTTTCTTGATATAGACATTCATGAGGGTGATATGGAGTTACCCCCTTCTTATTTAGATTTTGATTCTATGGTTTCTCACCAGTTTGTTGAGAGGACAGAACCACCTCTCCAGTATCGACTAATCAACAAACGTCATGTAGTCCACATTGCTCTTCCTGCCCCTGCCTTCTTTGACTTTCAGACAAAAGGAAGATATATTATTACTAGAGAGGAGGCAGATGAATACAAGAGGAGAGCGGAGGCAGCTAGATGCTACGCTGCAGCTCAGGAGGCGATAGCCGCTGCATCACAGTATGACCCCGGTTTCACCTACGGGTATCCGCCAGGCCATCCCTGGCAATAGACCAACTTAGGCCAAAAGCCTAAGCTTGGGGGAGTACGTATTCCCACCGACATTACATTTATGTTCACACACACTCATTGCTAGATGTCGGTGCTCATACTCTTTCACTGTAATATCCATGCTAGATTATTTTCTTTTTCCTGCTTTCTTCTTGTGTGTTTGATAAACTTTAAGAAAAAAACCAAAAAATTAGTAGTAGTTTATTTCTTTGCTGTAGTAATTAAAAAGGAAAACCCAAAAATATTTCCCATTCTTCTTTTGCTTGTTGGGAGCTTTCCCGTGTAAATAGTTTTTATTTATTTTCCTTTCTTTGGGGGTCGAGAAGACCATATTGAAAATGCTTAGTGGCTCTTATATGCATGATTGTTTATTTAACTTAGAGCCCATATTACTTGTCTTCTCTCTTGAGTTGAATGCTTGCAGATTCCAGCTTAGTACAATGCACGTGCACTCTTATTATTATACACTTCGTTCGGTCGTGCAAGTGAAAGGCAATAATGATGATATATGATGGACTTATTGGGATGAGAAAAGTTGGTATGAACTCGACCTCTCTTGTTTTTGTGAATATGATGATTCATCGTTCCTGAGTTAGCTATTATGAAGTAAACATATTTGCAATGGCATTTAGAGACTATAGTTGCTTGTGCCATGCTTGATTAGCTATGAGTTATAATGGTTTACCTTGCGTACCAACATGCTATTAGAATGATCATGATGTGGTATGATGGGATGGTATCCTCCTTTAAAGGAATTGAGTGACTAGACTTGGCACATGTTCACGCATGTAGTTGAATCAAATCAACATAGCCTTCATGATATTTATGTTCATGGTGGATTATATCCTACTCATGCTTGTATTCGGTGTAAATTAATTTTAATGCATGTTTACGACTGTTGTCGCTCTCCCAGTTGGTCGCTTCCCAGTCTTTTGCTAGCCTTCACCTGTACTAAGCGGGAATACTGATTGTGCATCCAAACTCCTTAAACCCCAAATTTGTTCCATATGAGTCCACTATACCTTCCTATATGCGGTATTTACCTGCCGTTCCAAGTAAATTTGTATGTGCCAAACTCCAAACTTTCAAATGAAATTATGTTTTGTATGCTCGAGCAGCTCATGTCTCAACTAGGGCTGCCCTTATCCTCCATGTTAGGCGGTTATTCTCAAGAGGAGTGGACTCTGCTCCTCATTCACGAGAAAATGGCTGGTCACCGGGATGCCCAGTCCCATGCTTTATGCAAACTAAATCAAAATAACTACAAACAAAACTCCCCCTGGGACCCGTTGAATGTTGGAGGCACTCGTTGTTTCGAGCAAGCCATCGATTGATGCTTGTGGAGGAGGGGGAGTATAAACTTTACCATTCTGTTTGGGAACCGCCTATAATTTGTTCAGCATGGAAGATATCGTCATCTCATAGTTGTTGCGTTGACAACAAAAGTATGCCGCTTAAAATGTTATTCAATCTCTATTTTAAAACCAAGCTCTGGCACCTCTACAAATCCCTGCTTCCCTCTGCGAAGGGCCTATCTATTTACTTTTATGTTGAGTCATCATCCTTCTTATTAAAAAGCACCCGCTGGAGAGCACACTGTCATTTGCATTCATTATTATTGGTTTATATTGGGTATGACTTGACTAGATCTCTTTTACCATGAATTACAATGTTTAGTCAGTCCTTGATCTTTAAAGGTGCTCTGCATTTATGTTTTGTGGTCTCAGAAAGGGCTAGCGAGATACCATTTCGTTATATCATGTTATGGTTATTTTGAGAAAGTGTTGTCATTCGAGTTTTGTTATTATAGCTCGCTAGCTGATTATGCTATTGATATGAGTAATTGTGAGACCTTTGTGTTATTGTTAGTATGGTTAATTCATAATATTTGCTGAAACTTGAATGCTGGCTTTTCATGTTTACAACAACAAGAGCAAACAGAGTTTGTAAAAGTTTTTCTTTTTCTCTTTCAGTTTGTCAACTGAATTGCTTGAGGACAAGAAAGGGTTCAAGCTTGGGGGAGTTGATACGTCTCCGTCGTATCTACTTTTCCAAACACTTTTGCCCTTGTTTTGGACTCTAACTTGTATGATTTGAATGGAACTAACCCGGACTGACGCTGTTTTCAGCAGAATTGCCATGGTGTTGTTTTATGTGCAGAAAATAAAAGTTCTCAAAACGACCTGAAACTCCACGGAATATCTTAGGATAATTAATAAAAAAAATCCTCGCCAAAGATGAAGACCAGGGGGGCCACACCCTGTCCACGAGGGTGGGGGGTGCCCCCCTGGGCGCCCCCCCTACCTCGTGGGCCCCCTGGTGGCCCTCTGACGCCAACTCCAACTCCATATATTGGCTTTCGGGGAGAAAAAAATCAGAGAGAAGAAATCATCGCATTTTACGATACGGAGCCGCCGCCAAACCCTAATCTCTCTCGGGAGGGCTGATCTGGAGTCCGTTCGGGGCTCCGGAGAGGGGGATTCATCGTTGTCGTCATCATCAACCATCCTCCATCACCAATTTCATGATGCTCACCGCCGTGCGTGAGTAATTCCATCGTAGGCTTGCTGGACGGTGATGGGTTGGATGAGATTTATCATGTAATCGAGTTAGTTTTGTTAGGGTTTGATCCCTAGTATCCACTATGTTCTGAGATTGATGTTGCTATGACTTTGATATGCTTAATGCTTGTCACTAGGGCCCGAGTGCCATGATTTCAGATCTAAACCTATTATGTTTTCATGAATATATGTGAGTTCTTGATCCTATCTTGCAAGTCTATAGTCACCTACTATGTGTTATGATCCGGCAACCCCGAAGTGACAATAATCGGAACCACTCCCGGTGATGACCTTAGTTTGAGGAGTTCATGTATTCACTATGTGCTAATGCTTTGTTCCAGCTCTCTATTAAAAGGAGGCCTTAATATCCCTTAGTTTCCAATAGGACCCCGCTGCCACGGGAGGGTAGGACAAAAGATGTCATGCAAGTTCTTTTCCATAAGCACGTATGACTATATTTGGAATACATGCCTACATTACATTGATGAACTCGAGCTAGTTCTGTGTCACCCTATGTTATGACTGTTACATGATGAACCACATCCGACATAATTATCCATCATTGATCCAGTACCTACGAGTTTTCCATATACTGGTTCTCGCTTATTTACTTTTCCGTTGCTACTGTTACAATCACTACAAAATACCAAAAACATTACTTTTGTTGTCTTTACTTTTGTTACCGTTACCACCACTATCATATTACTTTGCTACTAAACACTTTGCTGCAGATACTAAGTTTCCAGGTGTGGTTGAATTGACAACTCAGCTGCTAATACTTGAGAATATTCTTTGGCTCCCCTTGTGTCGAATCAATAAATTTGGGTTGAATACTCTACCCTTAAAAATTGTTGCGATCCCCTATACTTGTGGGTAATCAGTGACAGAGGAAGCTACCCATCGGCCTTGAAGGCTGGGCCCGGACATGACTGGGAAGCGCGAAGCGATTAAATTGAACCTTGGGTGCTCGAACTCGAGGTAGGAGAGGTCGAGGAAAGGATTGGCGTAAAGGAGAAGAGACGGGTCTTAGCTCCTTTATAAGGGCGATGAATATCAAACACCCCCTCCTAGGCCTTAAAACCTGCCTATTCCTAAGGAATCATGCCAACAGAATGGCTGGGTTACCCACACCCGTATTGATGAGAATCCCGCGATAAGGGGACATGATCTCTGCTTTGACAAGACGTGCCAATGAAACCGCGCCTCGAAGTATGGAGCGGCAGGCTAAAAAAACAGTTCGAAATAATGGTCGGGCGGCAACATGATGTCACGCTATAAAAGGTTGTCAGCGGATTGCACTCGTGAAATAGTATGCTCTCTACGGTTGTGTGTGGAATTTGTTTTGCAGAGCCGGACACGATTCTTGTGTTCGAAGACTATTCTGGAGTATTCGGAGGAGGAACCCGCCTTGCAATGCCGAAGACAATCTGCGCGCCGGACACCTCGTCATTGAAGCCTAGTTCAGGGGCTACTGAGGGAGTCCTGGATTAAGGTGTCCTCGAACAGCAGGACTATGTAATGTGGGCTGGACTGTTGGGCCATGAAGATACAAGACAGAAGACTCTCTCCCGTGTCCGGATGGGACTCTCCTTGGCGTGGAAGGCAAGCTTGGCGATCGGATATGAATATTCATTTCTCTATAACCAACTTTGTACAACCCTAGTCCCCTCCAGTGTCTATATAAACCAGAGGGCTTAGTCCGTACATACAATCATAATCATATAGGCTAGACTTCTAGGGTTTTAGCCATTACGATCTCGTGGTAGATCAACTCTTGTAATACTCATATTCATCAAGATCAATCAAGCAGGAAGAAGGGTATTAACTCCATAGAGGGGGCCCGAACCTGGGTAAACATCGTGTCCCCCGCCTCCTGTTACCATCAACCTTAGACACACAGTTCGGGACCCCCTACCCGAGATCCGCCGGTTTTGACACCAACACACATACCTTGACAAAGTTCTGAAGAAGTTCAAGATGGACCAGTCAAATAAAGGGTTCTTGCATGTGTTGCAAGGTGTGAAATTGAGTAAGACTCAAAGCCCGACCACCACAGAAGATAGAGAGAGAATGAAAGTCATTCCCTATGTCTCAGCCATAGGTTCTATAATGTATGCCATGATGTGTACCAGAGCTGATGTGTGCCTTGCCATGAGTTTGGCAGGGAGGTACAATAGTGATCCAGGAGTGGATCACTGGACAATGGTCAAAATTATCCTTTGGTACCTAAAGAGGACTAAGGAAATTGTAAGGGCATATTTATCCCCAAGATGTTTTGGTGATTGATGACAATGCTTGTGCGGACTAATCGTGTGCGTTAAGTTCTTTCAGAGATTCATCCTTTGGCACGAGACGATTATCTCCCCTCGGTGTTTTATTCAAGACGGTGTAGCTCCTTCGTTTTGTTGTTGGTGGACTAGTTTCGTAGGAGTCACCGTACTATTAAGAGGGGATCCGCTTTGGTAAGACTAGGGTGGAATCAACACGTACACATCCATATCACACCCGTCGTTTTCTTTCCGCTTCATTGGAGCTGCCTTTTTCCCCTAAGTATGCTTTGTTCTGCCCCAGCGGTAGTACCGCGATCCACAGCGGTAGTACCGCTGAAGCACCCCAGCGGTAGTACCGCTCCCAGAGCGGTAGTACCGCTCCAAGCGGTAGTACCGCTCTCCGAACGGTAGTACCGCTTGGGGTCTTCGGTCGTAGTACCGCAGTGCTTCCGGGCTACTACCGCCTCGATTCGAGAACGAAGTTTTTCGTGTCGGGTTTTGCGGTACTAAGGGAGGTAGTAGTGGCGGTAGTACCGCGCCTACCCCCACGGTAGTACCGCCCTGGGGTCAGGGCCCTGTCAGCGCGGCAGTACCACTGGGTATGAGCGGTAGTACCGCCCTGAGCGGTAGTACCGCCCTTCCCTAGCGGTAGTACCGCTCTGTGCGGGGCTGCTCAGTGGAATAACGGTTGGATTTATTCCCCCACTATATAAAGGGGTCTTCTTCCCCAAAGTTGACCTACCTCTTTCCCCCAAAGCTCCATTGTTGCTCCAAGCTCCATTTTCGCCCGATCTCTCTCCCTAACCAATCAAACTTGTTGATTTGCTCGGGATTGGTTGAGAAGGCCCGGATCTACACTTCCACCAAGAGAAATTTGATTCCCCCCACTTATCCCTAGCAGATCTTGTTACTCTTGGGTGTTGAGCACCCTAGACGGTTGAGGTCACCTCGAAGCCATACTCCATTGTGGTGAAGCTTCATGGTGTTGTTGGGAGCCTCCAAGTGTTGTGGAGATAGCCCCAATCTTGTTTGTAAAGGTTCGGTCGCCGCCTTCAAGGGAACCAATAGTGGAATCATGGCATCTCGCATTGTGTGAGGGCGTGAGGAGATTATGGTGGCCCTAGTGGCTTCTTGGGGAGCATTGTGCCTCCACAGCGCTCTAACGGAGACGTACTTCCCCTTAAAAGGAAGGAACTTTGGTAACACATCCTCGTCTCCACCGGCTCCACTCTTGGTTATCTTGTGCCTTTACTTTTGCAAGCTTACTTGAGTTGTATCTATTGCTTGCTAGTGTGCTTATTGTCTTTGCATCATATAGGTTGTCCACGTAGTTGCACATCTAGACAACCTATTTCATTGCAAGGTTTAAATTGTTAAAGAAAAGTCTAAAATTTGTTAGTTGCCTATTCACCCCCCCTCTAGTCAACCATATCGATCCTTTCAATTGGTATCAGAGCCTCGTCTCTTTATTAAGGACTTTGCCGTCCGAAGAGTATGGTTGACACCCACGACGGTGCGGAGGAGCACTCCGGTGTGAATCCCATCTCGTCTTCGGCCGAAGGGGGAACCTCGGTCTCACGTGAGGAATTCAATGTGGCTTTAGATACATTGAAAACCTCCATGACGGCCGAGGTTAAAAGCATGTTTTCTGAATTCCTAGACGGACTTAAACTATCTACCTCACCGATGAAAGTGGGTGATCCCACTAACAAGGTGACGGATGCTACCTCCGACAAGGGGGAAGCTAACAATGAAAAGAGTCCTTCTACTAGTGGTAGAAATGGCACCGGCATCTTTGCCAATGTGGAACCTCCAGTGTATAGAGGACCGATCCCCTCTACTCACTTGAATCATGTCGGTCCTCCTAAATATGTGAAAAATGAAGATTTTGATTCTTGGGTTTATCGCTTCAAGCGTCATTTAAAACATGTGAATACTAACCTTTGGAGAATCATTGAAGAAGGTTTCTATCCTCATGACCCAAGCAACTTCACCCCTCAAGAAGAAGTGGACAATCAATTCAATGAGAGTGCTCTCTTCATCATTCAAGATGCAATCCTTCCTGAAGATCTCCCTCATCTCCGACCTCGTGTCATGGCTAAAGAAGCATGGAAATGTGTTGAGTCTCTCTATCGAGGAAGTACTAGTATTCAACGCTCCAACTATGAAGTGGTGCAAGATGAAGCCGATGAGTTTGCAATGAAAGAGGATGAAGAACCTCGTGAGCTCTTTCGAAGAGTGACCAAACTCGCAGTCGCACTCCAAGATCATGGGAGCAAGGACACGGATGACAATTGGATCAAACGCAAGTTCCTCAAGGCCATGATGCCCTACAACAAGGCCATGTCCTCCGTCATTCGTCAAAGACCGGACTTCCACTCCATGACCTCAAGTGAAGTGTTGGATGAGTTTGTTGCAATGAGCATCTTGGACAAGACCGCCGACAATGCGGTGCTCCGTTCTCAAAGGGCAAAGATGCCCAATCTTGCCTTGAAGGCCAAGGTTAGTGTGGAAGAAGAAGAAGAAGAGGAAGATGAGGAGAGCAACCCCGAAGACACGAAGTATGATTATCATGAGCACATGGCTCTTGCCTCAAGACAATTTTGGAGTAAGAAGAATACAAGACCCAACTTCAACAAGAACAACTCAAGTGGCCTCAAGGGCAAGCAACGAGTTAGAACTTGTTTCAACTGTGGCAATGTGAGCCATTTTGTTGCGGATTGTCCTTACGAGAAGCGGGAAGACAATGGTGGCAAGTTCATCCGAAAAGACAAAGCCAAGTCCTTCCCCAACAAGAACAACTTCACCAAGAAGACTCCTACTCGCGGGTTGGTGGTTCAAGAAGAATACCGTGAGGATGATGATGATGATGAAGATAGTGAAACAACGGCCATGGCATCCGTTGCCATTGTCACAACTCCCCGGGTGTCTCTCTTCGATTCACCTAAGAGAACATCACCGCCAAGTGCCTCATGGCTAAGGCCACCAACAAGGTAACCCCCAACATCAAAACCACCATTATTCCTAATCCTCCTTCAACGGATGACTTTGATAATGGTAAGGGGTCTAATGAGGAGGTTAATGAATTTGAGTCCTTCATGAGTAAGCTCAAGGGCAAATCCAAGAAGCACTTCGTTGCTCTCTTGGAACAACTTGGTGAAGCTAATGACATGATAGAGGCTCACGAAGAAACCATCTCTAAGATGGAAGGTCATAGTCGCGACTATGCCGATGAGATATCGGATCTATCCAATGATCTTAAGAAAGAGCGTGGGCACCGTTTGGCTCTTGAGGAGTCACACAACAATGACCATGCCAAATTAAAGAAAGATCTTGATCATGCTCTTGTTGTGTCTCGTGTTCTAACTTCTGAGAAGGCTAAACTTGGGGTTGATCATGCTAGACTCAAGGAGGAGTTTGATGTACTTGACAAGGCCCATAAGGTCTTGAAAGGTGCTAATGCAAACCTCAAGGAGTCTCATGCCCAACTCCAAGTTAAGCTTACCAAGAAAAAGGCCACATTTCCTCACATGGTCTTAATTGATAATGCAAATGCTAATAACCCATGTTGTGAGCATGTGCATCTTGTGGAGGAGAATGCCAAGTTGAAGGAACAACTCGAGAAAGGTCTTGTGTCATGCATACAAGGCGAGAAGAACCTAAATGACCTTTTGAGCAATCAAAAGGAAGTTGTGGGCAAGGAGGGAGTTGGGTTCACGCCCAAGTCCAAGAACAAGAAGAAGAACAAGGAGAAGAATAACAAGACCAATCGACCTCCCCTGCTCAAGCAAACATTTGTGAAGGAGGGAGAGGGTGCTCCTAAGAAGAAGAATAACAATGCGAAGAGTGGTGATGCCAAAGAGCGCAAAGCCATCTCTCCCAACAAAGCCGGCGACTTTAACCCCTCTTATGTGTTGTGTCGTGCCAGCGATGGGCATGTTTATGCTAAATTTGTTGGTTCTTCTTATGAGTACATTGAATGGTTTATTTGGGTTCCTAAGACCCTTGTTACTAACATCAAAGGACCCATTACTCAATGGGTACCTAAAACCAAGCATTGATATCTTGTAGGTGTTTGCTTCCGGTGGGGGATCATGGTTGCTCGATAGTGGAGCAACAAATCATATGACCGGGAGCAAGGACTTGGTGGTGGACGTACACAAGATCCCATCTATGCTCACCAATGTCGAATGGGGTGATGCCTCACATTCTAAGGTATTGGGTCTTGGCAAGGTTGTCACTTCTCATGATCTAACGATCGAGAAAGTCATGCTTGTTGAGTCCCTTGCGTTCAATTTACTTTCCGTTCGTCCACTCACACTCATGGGCTTTGCCACCTTCTTTGATATTGATATCGTGGCCCTCTTGTGGAGCAAGACTCTTAAAGTAGCCTTTGTTGGGCATGTCGAGAACGGTCTCTATGTGATTAACTTTTCGGAGCAACCCACTAAGACCGCGACATGCCTAATGGCTAAAGTTGATGTGGGATGGCTTTGGCATCGCCGTTTAGCCCACGTCAATATGAGATCTTTGCAAAATCTTCTCAAGGGGGACCTGTCACGCCCAATATGCGACCCTATCCAAAAGGAACTGGAAGGTCCCACCAAGGATAGACCCGCATATTGAAACGCTTTTGCAAGGTGGATATCATTACATCAACATTACATAATAGATGGGGATACATACAAAAGGCATACAATGCCACACGAATACATCATCACAATACATAAGAGCATCATCCGACTATGGATGAATCACAAACATAAACTCAAACGACATCCACCCTGCTAGCCCAGGCTGCCGACCTGGAACCTATCCCCTGATCGAAGAAGAAGCAGAAGAAGAACTCCAAACAAGCAAGCATCACTCTCGCGTCATGATCATCGCATAAACCTGTACCTGCAACTGTTGTTGTAGTAATCTGTGAGCCACGAGGACTCAGCAATCCCATTACCATGGGTATCAAGACTAGCAAAGCTTAAAGGGAAAGGAAGGGGTAAAGTGGTGAGGTTGCAGCAGCGACTAAGCATGATATGGTGGCTAACATACGCAAATAAGAGCGAGAAGAGAGCAAATGGAACGGTCATGAAGCTAGCAATGATCAAGAAGTGATCCTGAACTCCTACTTACGTCAAACATAACCCAAAACCGTGTTCACTTCCCGGACTCCGCTGAAAAGAGACCATCACGGCTACACACACGGTTGATGTGTTTTAATTCGGATCTGGTGTCAAGTTATCTACAACCGGACATTAACAAATTCCCATCTGCCTATAACCACAGGCACGACTTTCGAAAGATTATACCCTGCAGGGGTGTCCCAACTTAGCCCATGATAAGCTCTCGCGATCAACGAAGGATATACCTTCTCCGAGGAAGACCCGATCAGACTCGGAGTCTCGGTTTACAAGACATTTCGACAATGGTAAAACAAGACCAGCAAGACCGCCCGATGCACCGACAATCCCAATAGGAGCTGCAAATATCTCGTTCTCAGGGCAACACCGGATGAACACTACCTACAACTAAAACCATACCTCGAGTTTCCCCGAGGTGGCACTGCAAGTGGCTCTGGTTCGGACCAACACTTAGACAAGCACTGGCCCGGGGGGGCTATAATAAAGATGACTCTTGGGTTAATTACTCCCAAGGGAAATGTAGGTGGTGGTGAGGCAAATGGTAAAACCAATGTTGGGCCTTGCTGGAGGAGTTTTATTCAAAGCGAACTGTCAAGGCGGTCCCATAAATCACCCAACCGCGTAAGGAACGCAAAATCCGGGAACATAACACCGGTATGACGGAAACTAGGGCGGCAAGAGTGGAACAAAACACCAGGCATAAGGCCGAGCCTTCCACCCTTTACCAAGTATATAGATGCATTAATAATATAAGAGATATTGTGATATCCCAACATAATCCTGTTCACCATGGAGCGATCTTCAACTTCACCTGCAACTAGCAACGCTATAAGAGGGGCTAAGCAAAGCGGTAACATAGCCAAGCAACGGTTTGCTAGGAAGGGTGTCAAAGGTTAGAGGTTCATGGCAATTTGGGAGGCTTGAGGAGCAAAAGATAGGTAACGCAGCATAGCGATAGAACGAAGCAACTAGCATAGCAATGATAGTAGTGAGATCCAGGGTAGCGGTCATCTTGCCTGAAATCCCGCAAGGAAGAAGAACGAGTCCATGAAGAAGACGAACGGGAGCAGTTGAACGAATCCTCACAATCGCAACATTACCGGAACTAAGAAGCAACACCAGAAAGAAACAAACAACATGGTAAATACACAGTCATAAACATGGCATGATGCACAAACAAGTATGATGCATGACCGGTTTAATGAGGCATGGCATGGCAAAGTGCACAAAACAATACTACAAATTAAGTGGAGCTCAATATGCAACGAGTTGCTTATTGACGAAACACCACATTTGAGTTATTTAGTTCGCTCTCGGTTATGCACCCAACAATATTAAATGTTGTTAAACATGGCAAGAGGTGAAGCATAATAAATACTACCTCTCTAGGCAAGTTTAAATGAGGCCGGAACAACAAACAACAATTCCGGAAAATCCTCATGTGCATATTTTAGATTTGGTACTGTTCTGCCCTAAACACAATTTTAATGATGTCAAGCAGCAAAATGAAGTGCACCATGTTAAACTAGGCATTTTTCCACCCCATTTACATATAAAGTTTAATTAAAACAGAGTTACAGTTATTTAGTTATGAAATAAAGCATTTTAGCATATTATCTAAGCAAAATTAAACAAACAGCATTTTAAGAATTTTAACATGGCATGAAAATGGCATATTATTAATCTACACAAAATTCTAAGCATTTTACATATATAAATTGTTTACATATGATGCATATTTTGTGAGTTATTAAATGCATGAACAATAGGGGGTTTTCTGTAAAACTGTAATACACTGGAATTAGACAAAATCGCCGGACTGGAAAAAAAAGCATGTCGGGCCGAATCTGGTGGGCGCAAGCTAACATGTGGTGCGCTGGGGCGAGGGATAGGCTGGAGGCTCACCATGGGCCGAGGCCTGGCTGGAAGCAGAAGAGGCCGGCTGGGCTTGGTGGAGAGGGAGGCCTGCAGGGGCGCTGGGCCTTGCGCGGCTGCGCGAGATGTGGCCCGACCGTGGTCAACGCGAGGCGAGCGAGCTCGTCAGGAAGCAGAACAGCGGCGGCGCTGGACGGGAAGGCAGCAGCAGGGTCCGGCGAGGAGGCCCAGATGGTGAGGCTGGTTGGGGACGAGGAGGTCCTCGAGGCACAGGTGCACGGGGCTCGTCTGGTTCCTGTCCCTGGCGAAGAGAGACAGAGAGAGGTGAGACAGGGAGAGGGAAAGGAAGAGAGGGCGCGAGGGATGCCCGGCGGCGTGACCTTGAGCAAGAGCGGCGAGGAGACCGGGCGGAGCTCGTCGTGGACGCCGAGAGGAAACGGATCCGGCGGCGAGTTGAGGCCAGGGCCGCGGGGTCGATGCGGATGAGCGACACAAGCGCTCCGGCTTGTTGCAGAGGAGGAAAACTGACAGGTTCAGGGGAGGACGCCTTGCAGGTGCGAGAGAGCGTCGAGGGGTTCCAGCAACGCGTAAAGGACGAGGTCGCCGGAGGGTGGCAAGGACGGGGCCTTGGGCGACGACTTGGCGGTGGGGACGAGGTGCTCGGGGAGCCCCTCGGGCGCGAGAGGAGGTTGGCGTCCCGGCACTCGCGGGCACAGGGGCGCACGAAGGAGGAGGACGAGGAGGCTGGTTGCACCGGGAGGATGGATCTCGGGCGCGCTGAGGGAGATGGACGTGGTGGCTCGGCAGGAGGGGAAGGAGGCTGTGGCGATGGGGCGGCGCTGAGAATTAGGAAGGAGGGGACTGGCTGTCTGGATCGGGGAAGGGGAAGGTTGCGGCTGGTCGGGCAGATGGGTGGATTGGGAGGGATCCCAAGGGAGGTGGAGGCTGGTCGGGGATGGATCCCGAGGAACAGGGGAGTGTGGGTGGCGGCGCAAGGGGGAATAGAGTTAGGTTAGGGTTGGACTGATTTGGTATGAAGTGGTCTATAAATAGCGAAAATAGACTAAGGTTGGACCCTTCGATCGTAAACAGACAATCGAGAATAAATAGTCTAGGGAGTTCAAATGAGAAAACGAAGATGTTTGATAGATGTTGGGGGATGATCCAGACCCATCGGTCAAGACTACCCGGGTCGGGTTCGAAGAAGTTTCAGACGCGCGCGAGGGGTCTGTGCGCTGTGCAGAGAAACAAGGTGATCGCGTGCAAGGGGGTGGTTGGTCTCAGAACGGTCAAAGGAGGTAAGGGGAACGCGGCAACTACGAACGGGTGCAAGTTTTAAAAACAAAGACGGCAACGAGTGCCGATGCAATGCGAATGATGTCATGATGAAATGCAACAAACAAATAAAAACACACGACAATAACGAAAAACATGGAAGGCGTCTGGAGCTTGGTCTCGGGGCGTTACAACACTCCACCACTACAAGAGGATCTCGTCCCGAGATCTAAGATGGCACCGGAGGGAAAAGAAAGAGGAAGATAAGAGGTAAAACTAAGTTGCTTCTTCGACAAAAGAGTGAAACCAAAGAACCTTGAGAGGTTGAAAAGTTGAAAGAAAGAACACAACGGAGGTGAACACAATTAAGAGCACTGCGGTAGAAAATAGAAACAAGGAACACCATGTTAACGTTGGAGGTTGCAAAGCTGTGAATGACGAGTATAATGGACAAGAAGGAATTGGAACCACTCTGGTTGAAACAAGATAAGAATGAATAAGAATGATATAATTTTGATAGCACTCCGACTGAAAGAAGAAGGGAAACTTGATAAGATGAAAAACACTTGAAGAGATGACACAGCACTCCGGTTAAATGGATTTGCACGAAAAGAACACGATCCTCACAATTCGAGATGATGAGTAAAGAGAGCAACATCACCATGCCTCCAGAAGAAAGAATAGAAGATAGATCATTGGAATAACAGATGGAGAAGGAAATGTCAACTTCTGCCATAAATGAGCTTGGAAAAAACATCCTTCCAAAAAAAAGTTATAACAGAGTTGTTGGAAAACCAACAACGAAAAGAATAAGCTTGTAGTGGGCTTATGGAAACATCTCAACAATTGAGGTGAAATTTTGCCACTAACGAAAAACAATTGCTTGCTTGAGATCAACGAAGAGATGAAAAACCTCTTTCACCGAGAAGGATATGGAGAAAGCTTGGATCATTGATAAGCACCACAAATAGCAACATTCCTTAGGGAAGGCTTTAGGTGAAATCTATACCAAGATAACTCCAAAGAAGAGTTTGATGGATTTAAAATACCTCATTCTTGACAACATGTGAATCGTGAAGGGAAATTGTCAAGAGTGACATAACACCACCTCAAAAGATAAGATAGAAAGAATTGCACTTCGGAATGCAAGATGAAGAATGCTTGAACTCCTCCAAACAAAACGTGTGTTGAACACCATGTTTATTTTAGAGTATAGCTTGGCGGATCATAGCTTCGAGAGAAATCTTGAAGAACAATTGAAGAATGAAAAGAATCCTTGACGAACCACCATGTAGAGCCTCCATGAAGAACTCCGGTAATGAAAGGATGATAGAAAGAAAGAGAAGTTGAAAACACAAGGTGAAGCCTTGCGATGATTTATATGGAGCTTTGCGACGGTATAACCGAGAAAACTTGGAACTCCGGAAACGAAAAGATGAAACATCTCGAACCGGGAAATGTGACATGATGAACAACTCCGGAAAGAAGAAACTAGATTACTTGGATGAAACAATAATAAGAATTACGTTATGCGTATCCTTCCCCAATTTAAATTGATGAGAAGCAATGGATTTGCATACTACTTATTCCTCTTGAAAGGATTAAGAGAGATATAGAGCAAACTTGAGAAGGTATTGATGGAACCACCGGTGGGATTTGAAACAACAAATACTTGATATGATAACGAAGGAAGTGAAATCTTGAATGAACCACCATAAGAATTGAAAATGAAAGTAGCAAAGGCACAATTCACCGGGAAGAATTGGAAAACGAATGAATATACTTGACGGGATTTAGATACAAGAGAACAAAGAGATCACAAACTGATTGAAGAATACTTGAACGAAGCACCGGAAGAATATGAAGACGAACGAAGAGGCATCAATTCAGAATCGAGAGATCTTCTGAAATAATGGCCTTCGGATGATCGAGAAAAGAAAGCAACCCTTGAAATGCGTCGGATGGGTGAAAATAATTCTCACAACCTAAAACAATTCTGAGAGGATGCCATCAAGCTTGAACCATGAATCTTTGGAAGAACGGGTAAGATTTGGAGGAAAACTCTTCTTTGGTCTTCAGATGTTGAGAATGATGATGAGAACCACCATGAATTGTTGAGACACTCTGGGAGAATTAAAAGAGGAAAGGTTGAGCCAAATATGAAAAGAATTTGAAAACGACCTTGGAGAAGGCATGTGACTGATGAAAATTCATTCTTACGTCAAACTTGGAAATGAATTTGAGAATCGCTCCTGATAATTCAAAGAGTCAGGTAAGATCCTGGGAAAAGACCTGTGGGTTAGGGCCCACTCAAAAGAAAACACCTTCGAAAAATTACTTGAAAGGGAAATTGCACCGGTTGAATTGAATATCTTGAATGAGAGAAAAACCTTGATGTAACTCGAATAGATTAAGAATGGAAACATGATTCTTCTGAGATATCTTTAGCACTCCGGATAAGAATAGAGAGAGGTGAACAATTAAGAGGTACACCAGCATGAGAAAGCATTAGAAACGAGGAAAGGAATATGATGAATATCGAAAGCTTGAATTGGATCCACCAGAGAAGAAAAATAACGAAGAATTATGAACTCAAAGCTCCGTTAGCATGTTCTTGAGAATCACCGAATAAGAACATTAACGGAAAAGAATGAAGAGACTTCCCATTAATAAAAGGATACCTGATTAAGAAATCTCAGTTCTTGAAGAAAAAGGGTGGGAGGGTGGGGAAAACAAAGACAACTTGGGATGGATGAAACAAACACCGGTGAGAAAACTTAGAGTTGATCTTGCGGATGGGGAGAATGATGGGATCATCTCGAAGAGAAGCGCGCCGGTTGGAAAAGAATTAACATGACAGCCTCAATGATCAAAAGGATTAGTATTCACATAGAATATGAGAACACCATTTAGGAAAGGTATGGACTCAACATTTGACTTTGAAGCAACTCGAATACAACAAATAAAAAAAACAAAGGATTTGGCTTGCAGAATAAGCCGGAACAAATACATATGATAGAAATTTACCCAATCCCATATCATGCATCTGTCGGAAAGATATTCTAGGAGCTACTTGAATTCCCACCTATAAACTCCCGAAACTTTCTGGTTATGCAATCTGGTGTTGGGGATACAGGGGAAGCAATATATCTCACCCAAACTAACAATCCCTACATCCAGCTATATCCATCCGTCAACACATAACCAAGAAAACTCCAGAAATCGTGTACCTCAACCTTCGAAAAGCATCCATTATATGAGTTATGGCAATACTCCCGAACTCCCGCCCCAGTACTGGGTGGCGTCGAGGTTATCTCACCAACAACTACATAAAAGAGATTTTTGATGTCAGCAAAACTCAGGTATTCCAGAACTGCAACAATAAAATTGTGACGACAACACCTCGGAGCTCAACTCCCCGGGTCAATGCCACATAATAGACAGGAGGCACCAAGAACAATGTTCTCGTCACAAAACCATCGGAATGATTCCAAGATACCCGCGTGATCCTAAAAAAAATTTAGTGCAATTTGTGGAGAGGAAAGACAAAACATCTACGTCAGGAGACCTCACCAGAGCGACGAAGGGGGCTAAGGAGTAAAAAGAATCCTACTCTCCGATATATATAATCCTAAGACTCAAAATAGTTTTCTTCTAGACTCAACAACGGCCAACAATCAAGGGGGCTCCTATGGTCGGTCGAGGCTCTGATACCAACTTGTCATGCCCAATATGCGACCCTATCCAAAAGGAACTCGAAGGTCCCACCAAGGATAGACCCGCATATTGAAACGCTTTTGCAAGGTGGATATCATTACATCAACATTACATAATAGAAGGGGATACATACAAAAGCCATACAATGCCACACGAATGCATCATCACAATACATAAGAGCATCATCCGACTACGGATGAATCACAAACAGAAACTCAAATGACATCCACCCTGCTAGCCCAGGCTGCCGACCTGGAACCTATCCCCTGATCGAAGAAGAAGCAGAAGAAGAACTCCAAACAAGCAAGCATCGCTCTCGCGTCATGATCATCGCATAAACCTGTACCTATAACTGTTGTTGTAGTAATCTGTGAGCCACGAGGACTCAGCAATCCCATTACCATGGGTATCAAGACTAGCAAAGCTTAAAGGGAAAGGAAGGGGTAAAGTGGTGAGGTTGCAGCAGCGACTAAGCATGATATGGTGGCTAACATATGCAAAGAAGAGCGAGAAGAGAGCAAATGGAACGGTCATGAAGCTAGCAATGATCAAGAAGTGATCATGAACTCCTACTTACGTCAAACATAACCCAAAACCGTGTTCACTTCCCGGACTCCGCCGAAATGAGACCATCACGGCTACACACACGGTTGATGTGTTTTAATTCGGATCTGGTGTCAAGTTATCTACAACCAGACATTAACAAATTCCCATCTGCCTATAACCGCAGGCACGGCTTTCGAAAGATTATACCCTGCAGGGGTGTCCCAACTTAGCCCATGATAAGCTCTCGCGATCAACAAAGGATATACCTTCTCCCAGGAAGACCCGATCTGACTCGGAATCCCGGTTTACAAGACATTTTGACAATGGTAAAACAAGACCAGCAAGACCGCCCGATGCGCCGACAATCCCTATAGGAGCTGCACATATCTCGTTCTCAAGGCAACACCGGATGAACACTACCTACAACTAAAACCAGACCTCGAGTTTCCCCGAGGTGGCGCTGCAAGTGGCTCTGGTTCGGACCAACACTTAGACAAGCACTGGCCCGGGGGGGCTATAATAAAGATGACCCTTGGGTTAATTACTCCCAAGGGAAATGTAGGTGGTGGTGAAGCAAATGGTAAAACCAATGTTGGGCCTTGCTGGAGGAGTTTTATTCAAAGCAAACTGTCAATGGGGTCCCATAAATCACCCAACCGCGTAAGGAACGCAAAATCCGGGAACATAACACCAGTATGACGGAAACTAGGGCGGCAAGAGTGGAACAAAACACCAGGCATAAGGCCGAGCCTTCCACCCTTTACCAAGTATATAGATGCATTAATAATATAAGAGATATTGTGATATCCCAACATAATCCTGTTCACCATGGAGCGATCTTCAACTTCACCTGCAACTAGCAACGCTATAAGAGGGGCTGAGCAAAGCGGTAACATAGCCAAGCAACGGTTTGCTAGGAAGGGTGTCAAAGGTTAGAGGTTCATGGCAATTTGGGAGGCTTGAGGAGCAAAAGATAGGTAATGCAGCATAGCGATAGAACGAAGCAACTAGCATAGCAATGATAGTAGTGAGATCCAGGGTAGCGGTCATCTTGCCTGAAATCCCGCAAGGAAGAAGAACGAGTCCATGAAGAAGACGAACGGGAGCAGTTGAACGAATCCTCACAATCGCAACATTACCGGAACTAAGAAGCAACACCGGAAAGAAACAAACAACATGGTAAATACACAGTCATAAACATGGCATGATGCACAAACAAGTATGATGCATGACCGGTTTAATGAGGCATGGCATGGCAAAGTGCACAAAACAATACTACAAATTAAGTGGAGCTCAATATGCAACGAGTTGCTTATTGACGAAACACCACATCTGAGTTATTTAGTTCGCTCTCGGTTATGCACCCAACAATATTAAATGTTGTTAAACATGGCAAGAGGTGAAGCATAATAAATACTACCTCTCTAGGCAAGTTTAAATGAGGCCGGAACAACAAACAACAATTCCGGAAAATCCTCATGTGCATATTTTAGATTTGGTACTGTTCTGCCCTAAACACAATTTTAATGATGTCAAGCAGCAAAATGAAGTGCACCATGTTAAACTAGGCATTTTTCCACCCCATTTACATATAAAGTTTAATTAAAACAGAGTTACGGTTATTTAGTTATGAAATAAAGCATTTTAGCATATTATCTAAGCAAAATTAAACAAACAGCATTTTAAGAATTTTAACATGGGATGAAAATGGCATATTATTAATCTACACAAAATTCTAAGAATTTTACATATATAAATTATTTACATATGATGCATATTTTGTGAGTTATTAAATGCATGAACAACAGGGGGTTTTCTGTAAAACTGTAATACACTGGAATTAGACAAAATTGCCGGACTGGAAAAAAAATATGTCGGGCCGAATCTGGTGGGCGCAAGCTAACATGTGGTGTGCTGGGGCGAGGGATAGGCTGGAGGCTCACCATGGGCCGAGGCCTGGCTAGAAGCAGAAGAGGCCGGCTGGGCTTGGTGGAGAGGGAGGCCTGCAGGGGCGCTGGGCCTTGCGCGGCTGCGCGAGATGTGCCCTGGCCATGGTCAACGCGAGGCGAGCGAGCTCGTCAGGAAGCAGAACAGCGGCGGCGCTGGACGGGAAGGCAGCAGCAGGGTCCGGCGAGGAGGCCCGGACAGTGAGGCTGGTTGGGGACGAGGAGGTCCTCGAGGCACAGGTGCACGGGGCTCGTCTGGTTCCTGTCCCTGGCGAAGAGAGACACAGAGAGGTGAGACAGGGAGAGGGAAAGGAAGAGAGGGCGTGAGGGATGCCCGATGGCGTGACCTTGAGCAAGAGCGGCGAGGAGACCGGGCGGAGCTCGTCGTGGACGCCGAGAGGAAACGGATCCGGCGACGAGTTGAGGCCAGGGCCGCGGGGTCGATGCGGATGAGCGAGACGAGCGCTCTGGCTCGTTGCAGAGGAGGAAAACTGACAGTTTCAGGGGAGGACTCCTTGCAGGTACGAGAGAGCGTCGAGGGGTTCCAGCAACGCGTGAAGGACGAGGTCGCCGGAGGGTGGCAAGGGCGGGGCCTTGGGCGACGACTTGGCGGCGGGGACGAGGTGCTCGGGGAGCCCCTCGGGCGCGAGAGGAGGCTGGCGTCCCGGTGCTCATGGGCACAGGGGCGCACGAAGGAGGAAGACGAGGAGGCTGGTTGCACCGGGAGGATGGATCTCGGGCGCGCTGAGGGAGATGGACGTGGTGGCTTGGCAGGAGGGGAAGGAGGCTGCGGCGATGGGGTGGCGCTGAGAATTAGGAAGGAGGGGACTGGCTGTCTGGATCGGGGAAGGGGAAGGTTGCGGCTGGTCGGGCAGATGGGTGGATTGGGAGGGATCCCAAGGGAGGTGGAGGCTGGTCGGGGATGGATCCTGAGGAACAGGGGAGTGTGGGTGGCGGCGCAAGGGGGAATAGAGTTAGGTTAGGGTTGGACTGATTTGGTATGAAGTGGTCTATAAATAGCGAAAATAGACTAAGGTTGGACCCTTCGATCGTAAACAGACGATCGAGAATAAATAGTCTAGGGAGTTCAAATGAGAAAACGAAGATGGTTTATAGATGTTGGGGGATGATCCGGACCCATCGGTCAAGACTGCCCGGGTCGGGTTCGGAGAAGTTTCGGACGCGCGCGAGGGTTCTGTGCGCTGTGTAGAGAAACAAGGTGATCGCGTGCAAGGGGGTGGTTGGTCTCAAAATGGTCAAAGGAGGTAAGGGGAACGCGGCAACTAAGAACGGGTGCAAGTTTTAAAAACAAAGACGGCAACAAGTGCCGATGCAATGCAAATGATGTCATGATGAAATGCAACAAAAAAATAAAAACACACGACGATAACAAAAAACATGGAAGGCGTCTGGAGCGTCGGTCTCGGGGTGTTACAGGACCATGTTCATGGACTAACGAATGTTAGTTTTGCCAAAGATCGTGTTTTCAGTGCTTGTATCGAAGGAAAGCTTCATGAGACGGCTCACCCTCCCACGACTATCATCTACTCGAAGAGACCCTTGGAGCTCCTGCACATGGACCTCTTCGGGCCTCCATCCTTTGATAGTCTTGGGGGTAGAAAGTATTGCTTGGTGATTGTGGATAATTATTCAAGATACACTTGGGTATACTTCTTCAAGAGGAAGAGTGAGACTCAACAAACCGCCATCGACTTTGCAAATGAAGCTCAACATCAACATAATGCAAAGATCCTGACAATAAGAAGTGACAACGGCACCGAGTTCAAGAACTACACCTTGGATGAGTTTCTTAGTGATGAAGGGATCAAGCATCAATATTCTGCACCATATACCCCTCAACAAAATGGTGTTGCGGAGAGTAAGAACCGGACATTGATGGATGCGGCAAGGACCATGATGGCGGAGTTCAAGTCTCCATACAACTTTTGGGCCGAAGCCATCAACACTGCATGTCATGCATCCAATCGGCTCTATCTCCGCAAAGGCTTGACAAGACTCCGTATGAGATACTCACCAGGAACAAGCCCAATCTCAAGTACTTCCGGGTGTTCGGGTGTAAGTGTTTCATTCTCAAGAAAGGTGTTCGTTTGTCTAAATTCGAGGCTAGAGCTCATGAGGGCATATTTGTTGGTTATGCTACAAACTCTCGTGCTTACCGTGTTCTCAACAAGTCCAACGGACTCATTGAGGAGACGTGTAACATAGAGTTTGACGAAAATAACAGCTCCCAAGTGGAGCAAAGTGGTACTTGTGATGTAGGTGATGAAATTCCTCCCCAAGCCATAAGAAGAATGGGTATTGGTCATATCCTACCCATTAAGGAACCCCTTGTGGCCGAAGGAGAAGGAAAATGCTCCACTTCAGTGGAGCCTTCATCTACTCAAGATCCACACACTTCCGAAGAACAAAGTGAAGGCCCTCAACCTCGGGAATAAGACCAAGGGCAAGATCATTCTCAAGATGGTGGTGAACCTCCACATGATGCCCAAGGTCAAGTTCTTCCCCTCGAGCAAGTTCAAGATCATGAGCAAGCTCAAGATCAAGAACAATCTCATGACGACGCTCAAGATGATCAAGTGAACCCTCCTCCTTCGACATCCGAGGAGGAATTGGAGCGTTGTGCCGCGAAGATTGCTTCCAAACTCACCACCAAAGGTCATCTCATGGAGAATGTGGTTGGAAGCCTAAGAAAGGGGGTGAGGACTCATAGACAATTAGCAAACTATTGTGAACATCACACGTTTGTCTCTTGTGTTGAACCCCATAAGGTCTATGAGGCGCTCGAAGACTCGGATTGGCTCAATGCCATGCATGAAGAACTCAACAACTTCGAGTACAACAAGGTGTGGAGGTTGGTGCCAAGGCTTTCCGGGAACCATAACATCATTGGAACCAAGTGGATCTTCAAGAACAAGAAAGATGCTCACGGGAACATCATTCGCAACAAGGCAAGATTGGTAGCACAAGGCTACTCCCAAGTCGAGGGTATCGACTACGGTGAAACCTTTGCTCCTGTTGCTTTCCTTGAATCCATTCATTTGTTGATTGCTTATGCTTCTCATCACAACTTTAAGTTGCAACAAATGGATGTGAAAAGTGATTTTCTTAATGGTCCTATTAATGAGTTGGTCTATGTCAAGCAACCCCCCGGGTTCGAGGATCCCTTCTTACCAGATCATGTATATCAACTCGATAAGGCACTCTATGGCCTTAAACAAGTCCCACGTGCGTAGTATGA
Source organism: Triticum aestivum (assembly GCF_018294505.1). Taxonomy (NCBI): domain Eukaryota; kingdom Viridiplantae; phylum Streptophyta; class Magnoliopsida; order Poales; family Poaceae; genus Triticum; species Triticum aestivum. Next base: position 583,054,582 of record NC_057810.1, read on the forward strand.
CCACCTTACCGAGTTGTTACAAGATCGTGGATTTGAAGTAGGGCTAATCGATCCCACTCTTTTTACTAAGAAGGTCAAAGGGGAGTTGTTTGTATGCCAACTATATGTTGATGACATTATCTTTGGTTCCCCTAACAAAGCTTTCAATGAAGAATTTGACGCTCTCATGACCTCTAAGTTCAAGATGTCTTCAATGGGAGAGTTGAAGTTCTTCCTTGGTTTTGATATCAAACAAAGAAGAGAAGGTACCTTCATCAACCAAGCCAAATACACTCAAGACATGCTCAAGAGATTCAAGCTAAGTGATGTCAAGCCGGCCTCTACTCCAATGCCCACCAAGTGCCAACTTGACATTGATCCCAATGGTAAAGCGGTGGATCAAAAGGTATATCGCTCCATGATTGGTTCCTTGCTTTACCTGTGTGCATCTAGACCGGATATCATGTTGAGTGTGGGGATGTGTGCACGGTTTCAAGCCGCACCGAAGGAAAGTCACTATGTGGCGGTCAAGCAAATCTTTCGATATTTGGCTCATACCCCAAACTTTGGCTTATGGTACCCAAGAGGGGCAAACTTCAAGCTTGAAGGATTTACGGATTCCGATTGGGCGGGAGACAAAGTGGATAGGAAGTCCACTTCCGGAGGGTGCCAGTTTCTTGGGTGCTCTTTGGTGAGTTGGTCTTCCAAGAAGCAAAGTTGTGTATCTCTCTCGTCCACAGAAGCGGAATATGTGGCGGCCGGTAGTTGTTGTGCACAACTTTTATGGATGAGGCAAACTTTAAAGGAATACGGTGTCACTTGTGACAAAGTGCCTCTTTGGTGTGACAACAAAAGTGCCATCAAGATTTCTCTCAACCCGGTGCAACACTTCAAGACGAAGCATATTGAGATTCGGTATCATTTCATCCGGGATCACATTAGGCGAGGGGAGATCGAGCTCAAATATGTCAACACTCATGATAACCTTGCAGATATTTTCACGAAACCCTTGGATGAAGCAAGATTTCGCGAGTTAAGGCATGAGCTAAATATCATTGATTCGAGCAATGTGACTTGAACCCTTGCACACCCCACCTCACTCAACTTGTTGTCTAGCTTAGATGTAGGCATGGACATAGGGGGAGTGTTGTTCTCTCAATGAACTCTCCCTCCCCCCATTATGCATAAATCGATCAACTCTTTCACATTAGCCATTTTTGATGGTACTTGTGCTTCAAAGACGAGTTTTGGTCATGGGCCCAAGGATAATTCTTCGCGGTGCCATACCAATTGACTCAAACATAGGTGGCTCCGGCCACCGCCCTCTCCTGAGAGAGGCCAGAGCTCACTCTGTTTCGTGTGGTTGTTTTTGTTTGAGTGGTTTCTGGTCCGTTGTTTGTGTGTGTGTTGCCTGGTTGGTCTTCTCCTTCTCTTGGCCTTGCTTTCATTTTTTTGGAGCGTTAGCCGTTGGTTTAGAAGCCATGTGGTTGCTGAAGCGGTACTACCGCTGGTGGCGAGCGGTACTACCGCTCCTAGCGGTACTACCGCCCTCCAGCGCGGTACTACCGCTGTGAGGCACGGGCAGGGGGTTATATCGGGGGTAGGGGGAGTTTCTTCTCCCCCATACCCATTCGCTCGCCACCTTGCTCTGTTCCTCTCTCTTCAGCAACCGGCACCGCGGGAGGGCTCTGACGGATCTCCCTCTCCGGGGCACTCCTCTCCATTTCCTTCGGTGGAGTCGATCCCCACCTTGTCCTCTTGCCATGGATGCCGGTATTGCCCCCGTTCCCTTTTTCCTTTTGTCTAGATTTCCACTCTAGCTTCTTAGGGGCAATAGCAGTTGCATCTCTAGATTATTGGCCAGATCTAGGCTTGAGTAGGATGGAGAATGCTTCTAGACAGTTTGGATTAGTGTTTGGTTGGAGTATTTTTGAATTTGGTAGGACGGTAGTACTGGATCTGACCACGGAAGTAGGAAACTGTTGTTTCCCCGCCTCGAGCGGTACTACCGCTCTCTCGAGAGCGGTACTACCGCTTGGAGCGGTACTACCGCTGAAGGGTCACAGTACTACCGCCCCTCTACCAGTTTCCGTCATACTCCTACCTCTCAGTGATCCTTTTTGCTCGTGTTTTGTGGCTTACGCTCGTTCTTTCTGGTTGTTTGTGTGTTTGTGTGTGTGGTTCCAGGTGATGAGGTTCCTGAGCATCAGGCTTGTCGTGTCAACCCCGGTCGTGCCTCGTCCAAGCGCTACCGCACCACTGAGCCTGCCGGAGGATCTTCTAGTGCTCCACCTCCACCTCAACTCCAGAAGAAGCCTGGGGTCAAGCCAAAGCCAGGCAAAACCATGCCAGAAATGCCGCCCAAGGAGTTCTGGGCAAGGCGCCGCCGCAACCCGTATGAGGACGACCAAGATCCCACTTTGGTCAACCGTCCGTTCTGGAACAGGTTCCAGTTTGCCATCTTCTTTGATGTTCTCAAAGCCAAGAAGAATCTCTATGTCAACGTGCACTCCATCGACACCGACCATATGGAGAAAGATCCTGAATACTTTGGTGAAGCTCTTCAGATGTGCACTCAACTGAACATTCTCGGGATCATGCAATTCAACAAGGACTATGATGCTGATATTGTGGCCCAATTCTATGCCACAGTTCACCTTGGGACTGATGAGGACAGGACACTGACTTGGATGACCAATGGCAAGTTGCTTTCAGTCAAGTGGAAAGCTTTCATGGAGCTGATTGGGGTGCAAGATCTAGGTCTTGAGTCTTCTGTCGGCTTTCGCCCCCACCGCCGCACCAATGCCACTCACAAGAAAGCTCTATGGACCTACTGCACTTTGAGGATCAACCCTGAGACGAAGAAGGAAACCTATGAGCTGCCTGCCTATCTGGATATCCTTCACCGTATCTTCAGAGAGACTCTTTTCCCTCGAATCGGGAATCTGGACCAGGTTCACTCCTATCTCGTGGGCATGCTTCTCTTCTGCCAGCGTGAGAAGGGACAGAACACCGGAGAGTCCTTGGATATCTCTCATGTTATGTGGTCTGAGCTGCTATCTGCTATCTCCGAGCGCAAGTGCCCGATTTATGGTCCGTTCATCATGCTGCTCATTGAGAAGGCCTGGGATCGTGTCTATCCCCAGGTGTTACTGGAGACTGGAGAGTTGGTCTCTCACAATGTCAAGCGTCTGAGGAAGAAGGATAACTGGGGCACTCAGGCCCCTAGGACTGGAGTTCCTTCGTCTGCTACTGCCATGGAGACCGAGGAGGAGACTGGGGCTGAGGATGATGATGATGACTACGTGCCTTCTGAGGCAGAGCCCTCTTGGGCAAAGAAGCTCAAGCTCAAGATGAAGAAGTTGTTCTGCATGGAGTCTCACGGTCAGTACATGACTCATGTGGTTGAGAAGAAGGCCCGAGGTCGCCACAAGGAGCTCATGCGACAGATGGGTGCTACTGTGATCAGTGAATCTGAGGATCAGCTTACTGAGGAGGAGGAGTGGATTCAGCAGCACTGCCCGTAGACTGATTCTGATGCCGAGCACTTCCAGACCGACGACGGTGGCGCAGATGATCCCACTGAGCTCTGATGTGTGTGTCCCTCGTTTTCTCTCACCTGGAGCCGTAGCAACACTCCCTCTCCTTTTTGGTGTCTCGATGCCAAAGGGGGAGAGAGTTTAGGGATTTGTGCTTTGTGTCTTCCGTCTTCTGTGTTTGTGTTTTCCTCGCTTCTGCTTTGTTTGGTTTGTGTCAGTGAGACCTAAGCTCGAGTCATATGGTGTGAGACATATGCTACCTTATCTTTCCAGTATCATTATCTATGTCACTATCTAGCTTATGAGTTGCAATGCTTATCCTGTTAAGTTAACTTATGAGTTGCATGCTTATCCCGTTAAGTTATCTTTGCTACTCTCTTTTACCCCACTTAGGTGGTTAGTCTCTAAAATGTAGGGGGAGCGTTGATCCTAGTATGTGTGCCGTGCAATCCAAAGCACTTATCGAGATAGCACACATCTAGGGGGAGCACATCTACATTTTAGGACGTTGGGGTTTTTGCGCTTGTTCTATATCTCTCATATTGTGCAAATCCCGTATTGTCATCAATCCACCAAAAAGGGGGAGATTGTAAGGGCATATTTATCCCCAAGATGTTTTGGTGATTGATGACAATGCTTGTGCGGACTAATCGTGTGCGTTAAGTTCTTTCAGAGATTCATCCTTTGGCACGAGACGATTATCTCCCCTCCTCTAGTCTAAAATTTGTTAGTTGCCTTAAGTTCTTTCAGAGATTCATCCTTTCATTGCAAGGTCTAAATTGTTAAAGAAAAGTCTAAAATTTGTTAGTTGCCTATTCACCCCTCCTCTAGTCAACCATATCGATCCTTTCAGAAATGTTTCTCGGTTATGGGGAGGTGATAAAGAGTTCGTCGTACAGGGTTACGTCGATGCAAGCTTTGACACTGATCCAGATGACTATGAGTCTCAATCTGGATACGTGAATGTGGGAGCAATTAGCTAGAGTAGCTCTATGCAAAGCATCGTATACATAGATATTTGCAAGGTACACACGGATCTGAATGTTGCAGACCCGTCGACTAAAAACCTCTCCCACAAGAAAACATGATCACACCTTAGAACTCTTTGGGTGTTAATCACATGGCGATGTGAACTAGATTACTGACTCTAGTGAACTCTTTGGGTGTTAATCACATGGCGACTTGAAATAGATTATTGACTCTAGTGCAAGTGGGAGACTGATGGAAATATACCCTAGAGGCAATAATAAAATGGTTATTATTATATTTCCTTAATCATGATAAAGGTTTATTATTCATGCTAGAATTGTATTGACCGGAAACTTAAATACATGTGTGGATACATAAACAAATATCATGTCCCTCGTGAGCCTCTACTAGACTAGCTAGCTCGTTGATCAAAGATGGTTAAGGTTTCCTAACTATAGACATGAGTTGTCATTTGATAACGGGATCACATCATTAGGAGAATGATATGATGGACAAGAGCCAACCGTAGCATAGCATATGATCGTTCAGTTTATTGCTATTGCTTTCATAATGTGAAATACATGTTCCTTCGACCATGAGATCATGCAACTCCCGGACTCCGGAGGAATGCCTTGTGTGACATCAAACATCACAATGTAACTGGGTGATCATAAAAGTGCTCTGCAGGTATCTCCTAAGGTGTCTGTTGGGTTTGCATGGATCGAGATTGGGATTTGTCATTCCATATGACGGAGAGGTATCTCTGGGCCCTCTCAGTAATACAACATCACAAGAAGCTTGCAAGCAAAGTGACTAAGGGGTTAGTTACATGATGATGTATTACAGAACATGTAAAGAGACTTGCCGGTAACGAGATTGAACTAGGTATGGAGATACCGACGATCGAATCTCGGCAAGTAACATACCGACGGACAAAGGAACTATGCATGTTGTCATAAAGGTTCGGCCGATAAAGATCTTCGTAGAATATGTAGGAACCAATATGGGCATCTAGGTCCCGTTATTGGTTATTGATTGGAGAAGCGTCTCGGTCATGTCTACATCATCCTCGAACCCATAGGGTCCACACGCTTAACGATTGTTGCGATATAGTATTATATGAGTTATGTATGTTGGTGACCGAATATTGTTCGGAGTCCCGGATGAGGTCACGGACATGACGAGGAGCTCCAGAATGGTCCGGAGGTAAAGATTGATATATAGGATGATATGGTTTGGCCAAGGGGTAAGGCCCACGGGGCTTTAGGTCTGTGCAAAAGGAAGTTTTGCGGAGGTCAGGGACCAAATGCCAAGGACCCTGGCATCTGGCCCTGGGCCAGACGCCGAGGCCCATGGCGTCTGGGCCAGACATCGAGGACCGTGGCGTCTGGTACTGCAAATCGAGAAGGACTCTTCCTTGCATTCCAAACCGACTTTGAGGGGCCTCTTTCTCCAAGAAACGACCCCAGGGCTCAACATATAAATAGAGAGGCAGGGCTAGCACCCGGAAGACATCAAGATTGACCAAGTTGTGTGCTGGCAACCCCGTCCCCTCTAGTTTATCCTCTGTCATAGTTTCCGTTGTGCTCGGGAAGCCCTGTGGAGATTGTTCTTCACCACCACCGTCACCAGGTCGTCGTGCTACCGGAACTCATCTACTACTTCGCCTCTCTTGCTGGATCAAGAGGGCAAGGACGTCATCGAGCTATACGTTCGGTACTTGATCGGGACGGATTGTGAAGGTGTACGACTACATCAACCTCGTTGATAAACGCTTCCTCTTAGCGGTCTTCAAGGGTATGAAGATGCTCTCCCCCTCTCGTAGCTATGCATCTCCATGGATAGATCTTGCGTGTGCGTAGAAATTTTTTGTTTTCCATGCAACGTTCTCCCACAATACGAGGGCAAGGTCCCGTCAAATCTGGTTTCAAGCAATCGTGAATATGCTTCCACTCCTTGCACCAAGGACTTGTCCTTATGCAAGAATTATCATTAGCAATTTGGAACTGGTAGGAATTAAGCATTTGAGGAAGTATTCTAATAACAGAGGCCCAAAAAGTAGATTTACGAATAGAGGTAGGGGTTTCCAAATAGAGATGTTATGCAAATATTTCACCTCAATGATTTTGGCTACCAAAGAGGAAGGATATTTGATAATTCGCCAAGGGCCACAAGGGACTTATTCATTAAAAAAGGTCTCTAATGCCTAGTCCATCTTGGTGCATGGGTTTGCAAATATCTTCCCAAATTCTAGGTCTCCTTTGCTTTGTAGGAATTTTTAGGAATTCCATAAGATAGGTTGGCAAAGAAAAATTCTTTTGGATCCCTTTGGTTTGTAAGAATGGATTTATATTCCTATGTGGGATAGGAATCAATCCTTCACAATACAAAGAAAAAGAACATAAGCCTAGACTCAATGGAAAAATTCACATCTTATGCATCAAATGACATCTTTTTTCTTATACTAATTGAGATACATGACATCCCATTTCCTACGATTTTCCTATTCCAGTAACATCCGTATCCTATGAACAAAAGAAGGCCTAAAACATAATATCCTTTTGAATCCCTGTCCACCAAAATTTACGTACAATTAAATTGAGTTTTGCAACAGTACCATAGCTCATAAGAATGATGGACATGTACTAAACAGGCAAAGACGCAAAAAAAAAACATTTAATGAGAGTAAGTCTAACTGCTTGAAAAAATATATTAGCCTTATAACTATTTAACTTGGCCTTAAAGTTGTCAATGATGAAATTATAAGCAACAACTCTTTTCCTGCCTAGAAAAATAAGAGGATCACCACAATATAAAGTATTGAAATTCATGTCGGGACCTGGGAAAATAATTTTAATGTAAGTCTTAAGGTTTTCATCAGTGTGTTTGCTAAATAAGATAACTGGTTTATTTCAATTTGAGGCCTGACCCGAAATAACACAAAACAAATTCATAATTTGTGCTATCATATTAGCATTGTTATTATTCGCTGTAATGTAAACATTCAGATCAGCAAACATTATTTTCTCCCAAGAACTACACTTGAATGAATACAATTTCAAGAAACATCCTGGTCTTAATCCCTCTAATGTGTTACATAGGAATTTCATGGTCTTAATACGTCTAGTGGGGTAAGCGGGGGATAGCGAGGAAAAAAAACTCCCAGCCTGTATTTCTCGCATCAGCGACGATGTGGCCTCCATCCCTCCATCGGCAGCCATGACGACCATCCATCCCTCGGCGGGCATGGTAAGGACTGGTGCGCCCACCTCCCCTCTCATGGCCATCAATCAGTATAAGGATCCCGCGGCAATAGCCCCAACTCACATGGAACACGGGCATCCACGGATCTGGTATGTGCCGGCAGTGAAGTGGCAGAAGGCGTAGCGGTCGTTAGCTTGGAGAAGCTGGTGATGCATGTTGCTGGGGAGGCGTGCATGGGGGTGTTCTGGATGCACCGGACCATGGAGATGGCGAGGTTTCTAGCCCGCGAGCTCGACATCCTCGATCCGCTTCTCTCCTACAGGTCCACCATCCTCGGCCGTATCCGTTTTATGGGTTTGGCAGGTGGTCGGTGTCGACGTATAAATGTATTGCCTAGACTCTTTAATCATATCGGTCTTTTGATTGCATTCGCTAGAGCATGCACTTCTATAGTCGGTGGCGGCGGGTTGCAATGGTAGGAGTTTACGGATGCAGGCGGGAGATCCATGCAGCGAAGGCTAGGGCAACGGCCTAGGGCGGCTACGAGAGCAGAAGGTCGGGTGGCTGCACATCAACATCTCGGCTATGCCACTTTAGTGTTTTGTATCGATATGTCGGTGTCGGCGTGCCGGTGTGCACCAGATGCGGAACTGATGGTGCTGACATTCATAGAGGCGACGACGCGCACAACATCATCACCAACAAATGTGCAGGTGGTTATGGCGGTGGCGATGGCCTCTGCTGGTCAATGTGACAGGGTACCGGCCCTCGACACCCATAACAAGGAGATCAAGAAGCACAATAGCACATCAAAAGGTGCGTCGGCGTATTTGCGAGCACAACGATGGTGGTCGTGTGATGCACTCGTTGTCAACACAAAGAGGATTGTCGTCTTGTGTGAGGGTAGCAGCGAACGCACGAGAATGCTTGAGGTGCCGGCAATATAGTCCCACGCTGATGAGTGAGGGGCACACTGGTGGTTCCCTCTGACTTCTTGCTCTGGGTGGCAGCTCCGGCAACATGGCGGATGTTGTGGTATCTCTCATACTGGTGTGGAGTGGCAGCGACCAATTCCACGCAGAGACATGGACGGCCACCTGATAGTTGTGCAGAGTTCTAAGGTGTGAAGGAGTCTCACCAATCTGCTAGTGCATTTTGGCTCTGGTATGGAGTACTGACGAGGGAACTTTCGAATGATCTGTAATCAAGATGTTGATTAGAACAACGCTTCATGTCCGGGGTAAGAACTATTGCAGTGAACTTTATTGGTTGGGCTCGGCAGTGATGAATTGTGTCATTGCCTTGTTGAAGGTGTTGTCTACTGTTATGCTAATCTCGGCAAACATGATGAAAATCCATGTCGGGGGCTTTTCTGGTCAAATGTGGCGACAATGACGTGAGGACATTTATCCCTTCGTATAAAATGGTTTTGTGTATCACAATGATGCAGAGATTAGGGTTTTAATCTCTTTTTTCGAAGAAAAAAAAATACGTATAGTGATCGAGAACAAACTGCATGACAGATGCATACGGCCGTGTGCAGGAACGAGGTACACGTAACTGATCGCATGTGCTCTTCAAGCGCGGGGTCACGCTGGCGCATCCTCGTCCTGCCGCGCGTCGCCACCTTGCCCCCGTCCGTTCCAGACGCTTCGCCACTCGCCACGACGCCACCGAGCCGCCCCTATAAGATAAGCCACCGTCACAGACTCCCATCAGCGCAAAGCGAAACAGAAGAAGCACTCGCACAAAGAAAGCCAAACCACACTCGATCGCCGCCACTCTCTGCTGATACCACACCCCAGGCTAGCAGCCATGATGGCTTCACGAGCCGCCGCCGCTCTCCGCGCGGCCGCCCTGCAGGGCTACTTCCGGAGGTCGGCCTCCACCGCGGCGGCGCACGCCGAGAGGCCCAAGGCCAAGCCCATGGGCGACTACGTGCCGGTGTACGTGGCGCTGGGGATGATCGGCCTGGCGGGGGCGCTGGGACTGCACACGGCGCGGCAGCAGCTGGCGCACGCGCCCAACGTCTGGGTCGACAAGCGCAAGCGCGAGGCGGTGCCCGAGGTGGCGGACCCGGACCTCGCCCTCGACGAGGCCGAGCGCTTCGTCGGCGGCTCCGTGTTCCGGAAGGTCGCCCACGTCCAGGATGACCGCTCCCTCACCGCCGGCGTCGCCGACCCCGTCACCGACTACCCGTACGACCTCACCATTCCTCTTTCCATCCATTGGTTATCACTTCCTGCGCGCACAGTGGTGCTTTGGTTGGTGTACGTACGTGACTGATGTTGGATGATTTGTGTTTCTTTCTCAGGGCGAGGAAGGCTGTGACGCTCAAGGACGTCGGCGTGGACCCGCCGGGAATGCCCGAGCAGAGCAGGGAGGGCGTCCTCGACAGGATCTTGAAGAAGAACACCGCTTAATTTCGGGGAGGAGCAGGCAACAGCACGCTTCAGATTCAGTCCCTTTCTTGCGTTAACTAGCTAGATTTGCGTCTCAATAGTCAGATCGGCTGCACTTTTTCTGGAAGCCGGTCCATGTATCGCGAACGTGACACGTGATGGTGTTGTAAATATGTATCCAGTCATCTCGAGAATTCTAGTTTGTTCCTCGTAATAAAACTATGCACCTGCGCCGCGAGGCGTGATGTTGTTGAGTTTGAAATGATAGGTTTTAGGAAGTACTCCCAGTTTTCCCACGTGGAGAGTGGCTTCTTGCCGTTTCTACACTTTTCGCGTCCTAACCAGAACACTTCCTCGATTCAATCCCACCGCTTGGATCCAATCCCATTAACTCAATCCCTAAAATCCATTCGCCTCTTCAAGATCCGTCATCTCTCAATCCATTCCTCCCGGCAGTTCCTCTTATTCTATTCCTTCAATCTTCAATCCCATCTCGAGTCTATCCGCTTCTTAGTTCAGAGTAGAGAGGAGCTGAGATCTGCAATGAAGGGCATCCCTGCAATGTTGGATCTGAATCATTTTCCAATCATTCAAGAGGAAGCGGATCCTCTTGAAGAAGCTTCTCACCAGCAAAGCCAGGAAGTGGAAGGAATGCCTGATCTGGAACTAAATCTGCAGGCGTTGAATCTGTCAGCACCAAGAATATGTAGTCTACAAGCCAAACTAGCGGAACAGAGCCAGGATATTGAGGAGACCCATATGTTACTGATGAAAGTAGCATGCACAGCAGGAACTCCTACAGTGATTTCAGAGCACACAATTAATCAAGCCATGGCACGAGCTTGGAGACAACATTTCTATGCAATATCCCAGGTATCTACTAATCTGTTCATGGCATATTTTAATTCTCAAGAGGACATGATGTTTGTCTTCACACGACAGCCATGGATGTTGGGGTCAGATAATTTACTTCTAGAATGGGTAGATCCAAAAGATGAGAGCAAGACGAAAGAGGATTACAAGTTTGATTACATTTATACCACTATAAGAGCTTATGGAATACCCAAAGAAGCTAGATCAATGCAACTTTTACAGGATATTCTTTGCACAGTTGGTGAACCGTCTGAATTTCATCCTCTTCAAATTAATATGATTTTCTCAAAAGCAGAATACATTTGGGGTATGGCAAAGTTAAGGGTAGGGCAGAAAGTAGTGGATCAAATCAGTCTTACCCTACCAGACAATTCCTCAACTATGGTTTACTTGCACTATGAGAAAATAGGAAGAATCTGTCTATTTTGCGGGATCATGTTTCATACTGTGCAACATTGCCCTTTAAGAAATTGTCTGATCATGGAAAGAGCTAAACATAGAAAACCTGTCAAATGATACGAATATTCACAGGCGCGGACGGGCTCGCCTGATCACGGTATCGATAAGGATATGGGATGCATGCGGTACTTGCGGGCGTATACTGCGTCCCATTTAATGCGTAGTACCGGTGAAGCGTCGACGGTTGTACGGGTCGGGGCAAACGGACGTCCATCCGTCTGCGACGGATCGAAACGTCCAGCCGTGACAGCGTCAAGTCGGGTTGACTCGGCCCACCCATCACGGATCGCAACGCCCATCCATCAGCCGCCGGCCCTCTTCCTTTGATCTGCGCCGCCGCCAGGCCCGCCACATTCCCGCCCCTCGAGCAAGTATTTGGCGGCTGGGGCCGAATCGTGGTCGTGTACTCGGCAATGGCGGCGTCCAATGCAGCCGTGGAGGCCATGGTGTGGGTCGGCATGAAGGAGCTCGGGTTCGCGCGGGTGACGGTGACCTGTGACGCGTCGGGCTATGGCGATGGAGCTCTTCTTCAAGGGGGAAAACGAGGACGCGGTGCGCGGTGGAGAGGTTCAGGGGTGGTCACCCGGTTGGACGACTCGGGGAGGTCACATCACGCCGGTGGTCAGGTTTCTCTGCACCGCTCCTGCGTTGATGCTTGGGCAATTTTGACTGAAATCATCGTTTTTTGTTTGACTGGAATCTGTTAAGCATAACAGTTTGTGTACACCTCCACGTTGTAATAATTCAGTTAGTAGATTGACATAGTCAGAAGGTTGGTTCAGTAACTGATGTACTGCAACATCTCAAACACACGATTGTTTGCCTGCACGTTGTACCTTTGTTCTCTGAATCAGTGTAATCAAGTGTTCGTTTGCATTCAGTTTGTGTTTGATGCCAAAGTTCAATACATTGTACATAATCACAAGCATACAAGTGGTGAGATGAACAACTTCATTCCATTCTATCTCTCAAACCAAACACTAAAATGTAACCATTTCATTCCTCTGAATTTTCCCTATCAAACACAAAAATGAAACCGACCCGTTCTAGTGAAATGAAATCACCATATTCTATTCGACGTCGTTCTCAAACCAAACACACCCTTAACCCCGCCGCACAGTGACCCCAAATCGATCCCCTGAATCTAGGCAAGAAACCCTAGCTGCAACCGATGGTGAACGCAAACCAAGGTCCAGTCTGCCCGTCCTACCAATTGTTCCATGCCTGGACTGCGGCAGCATTGTTGCCACCTACTTAACACGACAGGGGCAGAATTCCGACAAGTGTTTCTACAAGTGCCACAATCACAATGCAAGCATATATTTGCAAAAAAAATCTGATTTGTTTCCACATCCCATTTTCTTAGCTTATTCTTTCCAACCAATGCCAGCCTTCAGGTGGAGGATGTGGAAGCAGGGGCAGACATCTCAACTAAAGCACAAACTATGACAGAATGGAACTGGGCTGTAAGCAAGGACGCAGCCCCTGATGAAGTATAGGCGTCGGTTGGGAGCCCTCCCAAACAGTTTGAAAATCAAACGGGATGCATTCCCGCTGACGGAGTACAGCGTGATTGTGTTGCCACCTGTCATCATGTAGTCACACTGAATTTCTGTCATCACAGCCCACCTGTACACGAGAGCTACTTGCCAAGCATTGTTCAAAAGAGATTCTTTTCAAATTGGGGCATAGGAAAATCGACTGAAGCTTGCCCTGAAAATACGTTTATTCAAATCACCTTGCAACTAGAAAGATCAGTAATATTTAGGAACATCTGCGCCTGAAAATCCATTTTGTTGAAATCATCTTGCAACTAGAAGGTTCAGTAATATTGAGGAACATTTGCACCTGAAAATCCGTTTTGTTGAAATCATCTTGCAACTAGAAGTTTCAGTAATATTGAGGAACATGCGTAGCCACCATTAGATGGTACTAATTATCTCAAATAACAAAAGGCGATGTATTAGGTCGGGCAAACTGAAGCAACAACCCAGAGTATACAGTAACAGTTATTATTATTACACATAATATAATACAAGCTGCTACGGAGCCCTCAACAACACGCAATAAACTTTCAGGGCCTGCTAATCAGGTCACTTGCACAGCTGCTGTTGCTGTAAAGTACCAGTTTCAACAACATGCATCACAACTTTAGGTTTGTTGCAGGTGTTCTTCCTGTGACCACCAACTCCCCAGTTTGAACATTTTGCTTCCTTCCTTTCTTTTCGAGGAAGATCACCCCTCTGTGGACAGGTGATGCTCTTGTGCCCACCAGCACGAATGTGTTCGCTTGCACCGCATGCACCACCAGCACGAATGTGTTCGCTTGCACCGCATGCACCACCAGCACCAGCGTACTGCCATTTTGGACTTTTTGCTTTTTGCACCCAGGTCATCGTATGGCGGCTTGCTCACCTGGTGGTTGGTCGGCCCGCCTTACGCTATCTCTCCAGAGCCTTTAGAACCATGAAATTACCAATTACACTACCTTCGGTGTCAATACAAACATCCGTTGTGAGTTGCATGCCATGTAATCGCTTCTTTGCTTTCCCTCTTGCCTGGCTAAATTCTGTCTTCTAAGCCCATTCCATCTGGATAGCTGCCATAGTTGTCAGTTCCCGGATTTGCTCTTTCAAGAGATCCATTGCATATTCATATGTTTATGTGTTTGCATCTCCAAGTCTTGCAACCTCAAGTGCATGGGTGTACAGGTTAGAGTGTCTGAATGTTATTGAGTTTAACTGAAATTCTATCCTTCTGAAGATGTGCCAAGTGATCTGGCAGCATATCCCTTGCATCTTTTGTCCATCGCTTGAGAATGTGCTTTGCTGGTATCTGGTCTGTACCTAGGAAATCGAGGACCTACAAATAGGAAGCTCCTATCATCAGTTATGGTATTCAAAGCTGGCTTTTACCTTAATTGCATGGCAGCACAGAGATCCGGTGTGCTCAAATTTTCACACTCACATGTGAGTTCCCTGCCCTCATCAATAACCTCCACTTTATACTCTACCCTGCACTACTTGTCATGTTTCTCTGGGTGGTAGCGTCGCCACAATACATCTTGCCTTTATCAATCTCTTCTACCCTGAAATGTCCGGCCTCGTACAGTAGTTCACCAAAATTTTCAAACATAGCTCGAGTGTAGACATCACCAGCATGCAACTCCAGTGATTTGTTCATTTTCATCACTGGGGATGTCTGCATTGTATAGGGATCATGGATTATATGTTATGAAGCACACAGGGAGCATATGAAAACATATTCATTCTATACATTAATCCAAAGAAAAAAAAACTTACTATTTTTGTACGCCTCTCTCTTCATAGTTCTCACTTGCCTCCCTATCGAAAAGAAGCCTCATGTACTGTCGAACAAATAAATGCATGATGCAGCTTGCAGGGACATACCCTTCAGCATACGGTTGGCGCTTTCGCTGCGTTCTGCTGGTCATTTTTGCACAAAATTTTCCCTTGAAGCATGGTTTTGACCACTTTGATCTTATTTCATAGATCTGCGTTAGGTAATGGTGTTTTTTTAGACCATGTGTCTCTGTCAGCACTTTCCATGCAGTCTCGAACTCATCAACCGTCAGCATGTGATGTATTATTTTGTGGAAATCTGATCTGAATTTGCTCGTCTTTGTGTAATACGGACCAAGATATTCTTTTGCTTTCTTAAGCACGTGACACTTGCACCACCAGTGCGTGCTGCTTGGCATCACTTTTTCTATTGCTACCTTCATCGCCCTGCACTGATCTGCACAGACATGAAAACATCTCCTATCAAAGCACCATACTTAAAAATGGAAACTCCGTAGAGAGCAAATATTCAAAGGCATGAGCGTACTATATAGAATGTTGAAAGAGCAAACACTCAGCGGAGCAATCATGACAGGGATACAACATGGAACTGAAAGCTAACAAAATTTAAAACAGAGAACAGAATAATCGCACATCATGCTGATAAATTCATTGAACACCCACTCAAATGTTTCACCCGTCAATTTTGGCGATAAAAGGTACTCCCTCCGTTCCTAAATACAAGTCTTTTTAGAAGATTTCAATATGAACTGCATACGGAGCGAAATGGGTGAATCTCACTCTAAAATCCATCTATATACATCCGTATCTAATCCACATTGAAATCTCTAAAATACCTATATTTAGGAAACGGAGGGAGTAGGATTTTATAAAATACATGGAATGGTAGAAATTTATAAGAAACGTATGGAGGCACGTGAGGTGAAAGTTAACTTTTTGTGAAGCGAAATATCCTTTTTTGTTTGCAAAGGAAAATGTGAATATTTGCTAGGATGGGAAAACCCCAACCAGTTTTTGTAATCATGTCTGTACGAATTGCCTTGAGAAGAAAAAATACTTTTATTGTGGGAGTTTTAACAATGAGCATATAGAACATCACCCAGAATAATTGGTACAATAATTTTGGCAAACATCTGTCCTAAAAAGGGTACGTGCAGCAATATAGAACTAATGGGTAGCTTGAATGTAAAACATAGCAAAGATATTTATAAGCAGGCCAGAAGAAGCTACGATTTTGCTAACAACTGGACTAAAGAGTTTTTTTAACAGAAAATAGTGTATTTAACTCTGCTCTAGCATAAGTTCTGAAGCCTATATCCACATTCATGAAATGACTTCAAACTGAAGAAGGCCATGACAGAAGCATATTAAGACTTCAACACAGGTTATAGGAGGTAGATATCTCAACATAGCAATAGAATTAGGATATCATAAGTTGCAGAGCACGACGCCATTGAAAGGCCCAAGATAGGTCAGCCGAGGTTACTGCAGCACATCGACCTGACTCGAACTCCATATTGATTTTTCAGCAGCATATCTTGTTGCAGTTCTCCTTCCAACCAATCAATCCGTGGGATGCTCTTGTTAAACTGTAGAAATACAATTACAAACTATCAGAAATGGGATCAATGAACCCTGTACAATTTGCAACAGCTATTAATCTCAGGAAACAAACCAAAAAACGGTTTGTAATTCTAACTGCAATCTACTTTCAGGGATGCACAGTAGTGCAGATCATTCAACACAATTTTTTTTTTGTCTAGTACACTGAAAAATCAAGGGGGGCAAATAGGTGCAGTCCCATAGCGAGAGCTTCATTGATAGATTTTTCTAGTGGACAACATCTTCCTACAATCCTACTGGTGATTTGCAATCTACTTCCAGGGACGAAGTAGTACAGATTATTCAGCACAATTATTTTTGTCTAGCACACTGAAAAATCAAGGGGCAATTAGCTGCAGCCCCAGAGCGAGATCTTCATGAAATCCACATACCTCTTTGTCCAGCCCGGCGCATGCGGATCGTCTTTGCCAGTTGACTGTTCCAAGTCTGGCGCTGACAAGCTCAGGCCATCGCAGGTGCTGTTCAGGCCTAGTTGAACTGTCAGTGCCGCATCGCCCACATCACCAATGCTCGAATCGGCGGCCGCGAAGGCCAGAGTTTGGACGGGGTCGCCGTCCGGTGGGCAGTCGCCGCCTACGAGATCCGGCAACGGGAACCTGCCAAAACAACAGAGCACTCCTAATTTGCGCCAGCAAACATACCTGTCAATCGGATCTGATAGATACTCGAATCCATTGCCTCCCGCCTCCGTCGTCGCCATAGCTCGGAGCTTGTCCCACTGTGCGGCGCTACAAGGGATCCGCGATATGTTTATCCATTGGCGAACGCGCCGTTGCGCCGGAACCCATCGATGGCACACGTTATGTGGATTCTGTACCAACGGAACAGACAGAAGCTCGCCGTGAAGTTACCCCATTATCACGGCGACGTCTCGGTATGATCCTGTTCAATGGTCATATGATACCTTTCTCTATACGAGCATGTTGATTACATGCATGCACGCGTCGCTGTCTTACTGGCACGCCTACCAGGAGCAGGCGAGCCCGTCCTCTCTATCGCCGTGTTCTGATACCCCAATCTGATCCCTCAGCAAATCAAGAAGCCAAGTAGTGAAAGTACATCGGTTTTAAGCAGATTTCAGAAAATGTTCAGTGATGAAGGTGAAGGAAAAAATTCAAACCAAAAGAAAATTAGTGGCAAATCAATGCTTCATAGGTCAGCAGATTATTTTTCAGTAAGAAGGAACCAGATGCAGATTCAGTACACAGGTAAATTTGGAACTTCAGAGGGACAACATTTCTATAACATGTACCAGCAATCCAGGTTCCATGGAACTACTGTTAATCCACCACTGAGCATTGAAGGCAGTCAAGGTAGTCATGGTGATGGAATAATCCAGAGAGGGATGCATGAGAGCCACAATGCAAAGGGAGTTACACCATCACAGTTATCATTGTACTGCATTAACACAGGAGAAAAGCAGTTTGAAGCCAATCAAAGGGGTACGAACAGTCCAGAGAAAGAGATATCGAACAATCAGAATGGAGGTCTTCTGAGAGAGGAAATGGACACGCTGCCATATAGTGTTCCTAAGGAATATGGGGTGAGACATGTCCTTCAGGAGAGGAAAAATTATGAGCCAGACATGAGTGTGCGGCGAAATGTTTCGACTTCAACCCCAGATACCGTGCAAATTAATTCCTACTCAACCAACACCCCAACCTTAGTTGGCAAGAGAGGTCATTCCCAACACACACTACAAGAAACACCGGCGAGCAAGAAGTGGGCATCAGATAGAGGAATCCATGGTGGGTCGACGCAGAGCATTTTTGAAAGAACTCAAAATCAGGAGATGCAGATTCCTACTGGACCTAGAGAAGCTGGAGGTCAAGTAGCAGAGGAATACGACTCAATCCAACTCGGCAGTCATGTTGAAAATCCACAGCCTGTTGAAGCTGGAGATCGAATTGTTAGATGCAACCAGGAAGGAGAGACTATATGTAGAACATCAGGATCAGATATTCACCAGTCTGCCGAACCTGGAAATGTTAACTCAAGTGATTCATGACTCAAGTGATTCATGGCTTCCTCTCAATGGGTCTGGAGGCCCGATTAGGCACTGCCATAATTCCTCCAAGAAAATGGGCAGTAGGATTCATATGTACACAGGCAGGAGATCAGATATGAGGAAAAATGGTAGCCCTTTTCCTACTAGCAACAATAGATCATCAGCAAGGATGAATTCATTAAGAGGAGATGATAATGATCCATGGCCCATTAGAGCGTCTACACCAGCATCTAGCGCTACTCCTTGTGAGTCTACATATGGTGCTTTATTCTCTCCTAAAACAATTACCGACAGATACATGAATATGGATGCTCATGTTTGCGGTAGTGGCATTAGAAATGAAGCCCAGGTCCAAAGACAAGTTCAAATTAACAATGATGGCATAGGTGATGCACTTCCTGTTCTAGAAACTCATCTTGAAGGTGATGTAAACACTGATGGGGCTATGGCGCCAGCCCTTAAGGCGCCATGGGCGCCATGAGGATGATTGCCTGGAACTGCCGAGGTATGGGTCAGGGTCTCGGCAGTAACAAGATGTGCTACCTGACTAGGTTGATTCATGCGACAAAATCTCAGGTTATTTTCATATCTGAAATTAAATCATCTAAATATAGCTCTTCTGATCTGAATCAACGTTTTAACATGGATAACAGTGTTGTAGTTCCTTCCAATCGTCTATCCGGAGGACTTTGGCTGATGTGGAGTGAAGACCTTCAAGTTCATGTACATATCTCTAGTTTCCATGTTATCTTAGCCTCTATTGTTAATGTAGCTTGTAAGGAGGAGTTTGCACTGGTTTGTATTTATGGTGATCCGTACCATAGACAAACTAGCCAAATATGGGACCTTGTGGCTTCTTTTGTGTATGATAATGCCAACAAGCCAATAGTTTGTATGGGAGACATGAATGACCTTCTGTATGATATGGACAAGAGCTCCCACTCTGTGAATACTAGTCGTATGCATGCCTTTCGCAACATCGTCAAAAACTGTGGGTTCTTTGACTTGGGTTATAGTGGCCCTGCATATACTTGGACTAACAAACGTTATACTTCCATGCCAACTTTTGAGCGTCTTGACAGATGTTTGGTAAATGCAGAATGGTGTGCTTTATACCCTATCACTAATGTTTACAATTTGCCTATTACCATTAGTGATCATGCTCCCATTCTCATATCCACAGAAGGTAAATTTAAGAAGCCTTTGCAAAGTTTCAAATTTGAAAATTGGTGGCTTATGGAAAAAGACTTTCATGATCATGCTAAAGCGGCCTGGAGTAGTACTACTCATAGACCTTATTATGCTAGAACTAACCATCTTGCAGGCTCACTGAAAAAATGGTGTAAGAAGAAAAAGCCACTGAACTAGGAGCTGAATTCATTGGAAGAGCAAATAAGAGATATCCAATTGAAGCCAGTACATGAGCAAGATCACAATCTGGAGGCTTCCCTTGTTTGCAGGTATGAGGAAAACTTGAAAAAACTTACTCAATACTATAGTCAGAGAGCAAAAAAGTATTGGGCTATAATGGGGGACAGGAATACTAAGTTTTTCCATCATGCTGTTCTTAAAAGGAGGAGGAAAAATCAAATTGTCTCAATCAAGGACAAGAATAATATTACTCATTTTAACCCTGAAAAAATTGCTCACACCTTTGTTGATTATTTCAAAGATATTTTTGGGACTAACAAAACAGATCAAGGGAGGCCATACTTAGGAACGACTACAACTACTGATGAAAGAGATTACACTTATAGCATTCCAGACAAGCAGGAAATTTGGAATATTCTAAAAGAAATGAGGGTGAGTGCATCTCCAGGCCCAGATGGACTGAATGTGGCCTTTTATCTAGCAGCTTGGGATTGGATAGGAGATGACATTACTAATCTGGTAAGGCAGTTTTATGATTCTGGTGTTATGCCCAAGCACATCAATAATACCAACATTGCTTTGATTCCCAAAAAACATGTTTGCAATATTCCTGCAGATTATAGGCCTATTAGTCTATGTAACGTTGTCTACAAAATTATTGCTAAATCCCTTGCGAACAGGCTTAAACCACATCTCCCTGACTATATTCATCCCTCTCAACAAGCATTTATTGAAGGAAGGAGAATTAGTAACAATATAATCATAGCTCAAGAAATCACTCACTCCTTTGCACTCAAGTCTTGGAAAACTCCTGCTTTCATGCTTAAAATTGATCTTGCCAAAGCCTTTGATCGTCTAGAATGGAAATTCATTATTGGCGCTTTGGCACATAAAGGGCTACACAATCATTTCATCAACTCATTTATGCCTGCATTTCTACTCCAGTCTTTTCCGTTATCATAAATGGCCAAGAATATGCTAAATTCAAAAGTAGTAGAGGCATAAGACAAGGTTGTCCACTCTCTCCATATCTCTTTGTCCTTGCAATTAATGAATTATCTGTCTCCTTGCAGGAAGCTATGAGACATAACCATCTTTCAGGTATTTCCCTTGGACCAAACTGCCCCCCTATCCACTCTCTCATGTTTGCGGATGATCTTCTTGTTTGTGGCCAAGCTACACTCCAAGAAGCCACTATTATGAGTCAACTCATTCAATCTTTTTGTGCTAGATCTGGCCAGATCCCAAATTGGAATAAATCTGGAATTCTATTTAGCAAAGGTGTAGACAGCAGCATTCAGCAAGCTATAAAAAACATCTTCCCTGTTGTTTCCATTGATAATAACTTCATTCATCTAGGGCATCCTCTCATTCTGCCAGCAAAAGATAGATCCTCTGCTTATAATTTTATGGTTGATAAATTCAAAGTCAAACTCCCTACTTATAAGCCCACCAAACTCTCTCATGCTGGTAGGCTCACTCTTATAAATTCTGTGTTTGCTTCCATCCCTATATATTACATGTCCAATATTCTTTTTCCCAAGAAGTTCCTAGCCAAACTCAATTCAATTATTAGAAACTTCTGGTGGGCAGGAGTTAGAGAGGAAACTAATGAGAGATCTCTTTGCCTCAGGGCCTGGAAAGACATTTGCTCCCCTAAGAATGAAGGAGGTTTAGGCATAAAAAACTTGCAAGCCACCAACAAAAGCCTAATCCTTGCAGCTGCCTGGAGGATAGCAGAAAACCCTAATAGCCATATCTCAAAAGTTTTGCAGTCTAAATATTTCCCGGATTCTTCCCTTTGGAGAGCTAACCCAAACATCCCCAAATCTGCCTTTTGGACTTCAATCATCAAAGTTAGGCCAATGCTCATCAACAATTCTTTTTACCACATTACAAAAGGCAATATTTCTCTTTGGAGCTCTCCTTGGTTCAACTCATGGGAAAATATTTATGATCATCTTGTTATCCAAAATAATGATTTTAAATACCCGGCACTAGTTAAAGATCTCTGGCTTCCTAATCACAAAATGTGGAATCACAATTTTATTGATATGCTATTTGACCAAGACACGGCTGTAATTATAAAGCAGGTTCCAATTATTCAAGCTGAAGATGATGATATTTTGTGCTGGAAACTAACTCCAACAGGGAAATTCAACACAAAAAGTGCATACAAACTTTGTCTACAGGTGATGAGGGAAGAGGGGAGCCACAACCTAGAGCTCTAGCAGACAATACTAAGGAACTTCTAAAGCAAGTTTGGAAAGCCAAAGATATTGCTCCAAGAATCCAAACTTTTGCCTGGAGACTAATTAGAAAAGCTCTGCCAACGGGGAAAAGAGCAGGTAAACATTCTAAATATATCAGTACCCGTTGTGCTAGATGTGGGTTGGAAGAACATGATATGCACATATTGTTTACTTGTCCGTTTGCTAGAGCAGCCTGGTTTGCCAAACCTTGGTACATAAGATCTGATTTACTAATTCAAAATTCTGATTCTCTAGCTTCCATTATTATGAGTTTTGCTAGTTCAGATCACCCTTATGCTACTTTAAGCAATATTTTTACATTCATGTGGTGCTTATGGAAAGCAAGGAATGATAAACTCTTCCAGAGAAAAGATGTGTCTCCTTTCTAGATCTTTTTTGTAGCACATGCTATCACAAATAGCTTATCTTTAGAAGTAAGGACATTGGAACAGAGAAGGTTAATCACTGAAAATCACAGGATAAATTCTCAGGAGAAAGAAAATCAGAGACAGGGAATTACAATTGATAGTATCATGCTTCCAGATTCAGTCAAAATTTACACAGATGCAGCTTGGCATGAACTAAGAAATTCTGACACTATTGGAAGTGTAAGAACAGGAATTGGTATTTTTTTTGCAGGTACATCAGAGAGACCAAAAGATGGAAGCTACCATCTCAGCGACTATTGAACACTCACAATCAGCAATTCAAGCAGAGGCACATGGAATCAATCTAGCGGCAATCATTATCAACATGCTAAATATTCAACAAGCAGGCCATTTTAACGGACAATCTTACTCTTGCAAAAGCAGCAGCAACAAGATCTCCTAATTCTCAACCTGACACTGGCAAATAAGGAGCATTCTGACAAACTTGTGTAATAACACTGCAACAAAACAGGTTCAGGTGTTTCATATTCCTAGAAGTCATAATTGTGAGGCTCATGTAGCAGCCAAGTTAACTCAATCTCAGAATATATTTCCTGAACAGAGTTCTAGGATAAGCTGTTGTAATGTTCAGCATAAAAAATGGCATTGTCCCCTAATTCAAATCATTGCAGACATTGCTAATCAGGGATATGTCATTACCCATGTAAACTGCAGATAAATGAATGTATGTTAGGCGCCTTGTGCGCCTTTCTCTTGTTCAAAAAAAAGGAAGTACTCCCTTCGTCTGAAAATTCTTGTCTTAGATTTGTCTACATATGGATGTATCTATTCATGTTTTAGTGCTAGATTGTCTTAGATTTGTTTATATACGGATGTATCTATTCACATTTTAGTGCTAGATACATCTATATATAGATAAATCTAAGACAAGAATTTTGAGACGGAGGGAGTACGATCTAACGCACCTAGTATGATGAACTGAAGATGTACTATGTGATGAACTGAAACGGGGAAAGAACGGAAAAAGAAGAACAAAGTAAGCAGAAAAGTGAATTGATGAGGATAAATAGTTTGTCTAATTCACATGTATATTCCATAAATATATAATGCAGCAACAAGAAACAAAAAACTAGAATAAAAAAATAGATCAGAATAAAAAAATAGAGCGTAAACAGAGTGGACATCAGCTCACATCTAGGTCTGTCTACCTGAGGATAAAACGCCTGAAGCAATGAGATAATCCGCAAATATGTAAAGAACATGAAGATAAAACGAGGAAAGAAAATATGTTGATGGCGATCGTGGCATGAAGATATCAAAAAACACGAACCGAAGTAGGTGCATAAACAAATCGAAGTAGGAGCATAAACAAACTGATCCGAGTGAGACATCACCACCATAAGTGGCACGCTCAAATGCCCTCTCATTAGTAAAAGAAGAAGATCCTAGAGCTCCATGAAAGCTCTCATTAGTAAAAGAAGAAGATCCTAGAGCTCTATGGAAGTCTCAACAGTACTCTCATTTTGTAAAAGCAAGAAGGGTATGTTTGTAGAAAATAAAAAATCCATCAAAGATAAAGAAGACCTTGGTCCAAAGGAAGTTGGGATGAGGGCTAGCATCAATTCACTAAGACAGGTTTTACACAAAGGCAATATACTCGGGGGTTCATCATGATGACTATACATTTTTTAGAAAAGGAGGATGACCCCCGACCCCTGTATCTGGAAGATGCATACGGCCACTTTATTAATTATTCTCAAGGATCTTACAAAGTATTACGAACAATATACCTGAATCCATCATCTTGGCAACATATGCCGCTACTCTTATCCATATTATGAAGGGATGCTAGCTGGGCCACTACCCAAACCACTCACCTAAACCTAACATCAATAGCCGGAAGCCCCAGCCGAGCCACATACCGGGTACGGGGCACAATCCGGTCAGACGCACTCTTGTGTCGTCGCCGCCATCTTCCACAAGTCCGTCTTCAGATTATATTGAGTCTTCTACTTTGTGAAGGCCACATCTGCCATCGACGTCACCAGGACGCCAGATAGCTACCTCCTCCTGCACGAGTCCATCTCCGCGCATCGGACGTCGAGCCTCCACAGCGCCATGCCGCCGATCTCCGCCGCCATCAATGAGTGAGATGAAGTACCGCTCCATCACGACAAGTACAAGGTGAGGAAGGGCGAGGTCGTCATCGGAGACACGGCCGGAAGATAAGCACCGCAGTCACGAGACATGCCCGGAGCTGCGACGCGGTAGATCAGACGGGCCGCCACCAGGAACTAGACAAGCTCGCCATGCACACCCGGCATCCCCATGCCCAAGTCGGCGCCTTCAAGAAGGTGACGACGCTGAGGCGCCGTCGTCGCTTAGCCACCGGGGCTAGGGTTTTCACCCGGGCGCAGGGGAAGGGGGGAAGGGGGGAAGCAGGGGAGGTTTAGCCTTGGCACCACCACCAAGGAGGGAATGGCGTCCGAGACGCCATCGACGCCGTGACCACCACCAGCGGCCAAGTGTTTCCCCCGGCCAAGTACCCTGCTGCCACCTCCGTGTTGGAGAACGTAGTAATTTCAAAAAAATTCCTACGCACACGCAAGATCATGGTGATGGCATAGCAACGAGAGGGGAGAGTGTTGTCCACGTACCCTCGTAGACCGTAAGCGGAAGCGTTATGACAACGCGGTTGATGTAGTCGTACGTCTTCACGATCCGACCGATCCAAGTACCGAACGTACGGCACCTCCGAGTTCAGCACACGTTCAGCTCGATGACGATCCTCGGACTCCGATCCAGCAAAGTGTCGGGGATGAGTTCCGTCAGCACGACGGCGTGGTGACGATGCTGATGCTCTACTGGCGCAGGGCTTCGCCTAAACTCTGCGACGATATGACCGAGGTGGAATATGGTGGAGGGGGGCACCGCACACGGCTAAGGAACGATCCGTAGATCAACTTGTGTGTCATGGGGTGTCCCCCTGCCCCCGTATATAAAGGAGCAAGGGGGGAGGTGGCCGGCTGATAGAGGCAAAGGTGTCCCGTCTTTCGATGAGATGATGGATATCGCTTTGGTGGAAGTCGACTTTGACGATCCGACTACGAACGTGCGAGGACGTCGCGCCTTAGCAATCGCTAAACCAACTCCGAGAGGTTATTGACCACGCCGGAGCACGATCAACCTGACCACGAGGGTCTGTTTCCTGCGAGCAAACAAAGAACAAGCAAGAAACTGAGATTGCAATCTATATATTGCGAATATAAGATGAAAGCTTTATTGATCAAGGTGGGGTTCTGTGACGCCTTTGTCTGGTCGTTGAACACAAACGAAGTACGCGAAGTTGCAGCTATGGCGAACTTTTAATCTAAACAAAACCCAAAGTCTAAATGATGCCCTAAGGGCTGTATATATGGAGGAAGAGGGGGGAATTTCGTGGCCCTTGGTGGAGGGGTCCGAAATCAACCCTATCTCTTGTTTCCCCACACATACGGACTCTAAAAATAGCCTATACTTATGTATTTCGAAATTACATGGGCCTGGCCCAATAATAAGGTGACGCAGCACCTAAAATAGCCTCGGGACGAAATTTATGAAGTGGCATCTTGTATATTTCGTCCAAGGCTTCATGCACCCATTATGGTGGCTTCAAAGTCCTGAAATCATCACTTGTAACTCCGTTCTTGTTCCCCTTGCGCATGCCATCATCTTCATGCTTGTTCTTGCTCCAATGTTCATCCTTCTCCAAGCTAGGCCCTTCATTTGTAAGCACAACAAATGTATCCAATTTAGGCAGCATCATATTCTCATGAACATTAGAATCATTACCAAGAAACGAAAGTACCTGGTAATTTAGTTGGCGTGCACGAGCTCTAGTAATTGGTCCAGTATGTATAGCAGCACGGGCTGTGGGTGTAACAATTGTATTGATGTCCTCATCATCCTCCCCTTCTTGAAATGAAGTCGTCCTCGACGGAGGTTCATCTTCCTCACCCAAATAAGGCTTCAAATCTGCAATGTTAAAAGTGGGACTAACCCCAAAATCTGCAGGCAGCTCAAGTTTATATGCATTATCATTTATTTTCTCTAACACCTTAAAGGGACCATCAGCACGTGGCATTAACTTTGATTTGCGCAAATCAGGAAATCTATCCTTACGCAAATGTAACCAAACAAGATCTCCAGGTGCAAACACAACATGTTTTCTACCCTTATCTCCAGCAAGTTTATATTTAGCATTCATACGCTCAATGTTTTCCTTAGTTAACTCATGCATTTTTAAAATCAATTCAGCACGTTGTTTAGCATCAAAATTAACCTTCTCCGAAGATGGAAGAGGCAACAAATCAATAAGTGCACGAGGTAGGAAACCATACACAACTTCAAAAGGGCACATCTTAGTAGTAGAATGCAATGAACGATTATAAGCAAATTCAATATGAGGCAAGCATTCCTCCCACATTTTCTTATTATCTTCAAAACAGCCCTAAGCATAGTAGACAACGTTCTATTGACTACTTCAGTTTGTCCATCAGTTTGGGGGTGACAAGTAGTACTAAAAAGCAGTTTAGTCCCCAACTTAGCCCATAAACATCTCCAAAAGTGGCTAAGAAATTTAGTATCACGATCTGAAACAATAGTATTTGGCACACCATGCAAGCGAATAATTTCACGAAAGAACAAATCAGCAACATTAACAGCATCATCGCTTTTATGACATGGTATAAAGTGTGCCATTTTCGAGAATCTATCCACGACAACAAATATGCTATCCCTCCCCTTCTTTGTTCGAGGTAAACCTAAAACAAAGTCCATAGATATATCCTCCCAAGGAACACTAGGTACAGGCAAAGGCATATATAAACCATGAGGATTGAGTCGTGACTTAGCTTTTTGACATGTAGTGCATCGAGCAATAAAACGCTCAACATCCCGTCTCATCTTTGGCCAAAAGAAATGTGTAGCAAGTACGTCCTCCGTCTTCTTCACGCCAAAGTGTCCCATTAATCCTCCTCCATGCGCCTCCTGCAACAACAAAAGACGAACGGAGCTAGCTGGAATGCATAGCTTGTTAGCACGAAACACAAATCCATCGTTAACGACAAACTTGTTCCACATTCTTCCTTCTTTACAATTCTGCATTACATCTTTAAAATCAGCATCATGCACATATTGATCTTTGATGGTCTCCAAACCAAATATTTTGAAGTCAAGTTGTGAAAGCATAGTATAGCGACGAGACAATGCATCAGCAATAACATTTTCTTTTCCCTTCTTGTGTTTAATGACATAAGGGAAAGTCTCAATGAATTCAACCCATTTAGCATGTCTACGATTCAGTTTAGCTTGACTTTTAATATGTTTCAAAGATTCATGATCAGAATGTATAACAAATTCTTTGGGCCATAAATAATGTTGCCATGTTTCTAAAGTCCGAACAAGAGCATATAATTCTTTATCATAAGTAGAATAATTCAGACTAGGCCCACTCAATTTTTCAGAAAAGTATGCAACAGGTTTGCCATCTTGTAATAACACACCTCCTAATCCAATTCCACTAGCATCACATTCAAGCTCAAAAGTCTTATTAAAATCAGGAAGTTGGAGTAAAGGAGCATGTGTCAACTTATCTTTCAATACCGTGAAGGCTTCTTCCTGTGCGGTACCCCAAACAAAAGGCACATCCTCCTTTGTAAGCTCGTTGAGAGGTGCAGCAATGGTGCTGAAATCTCTCACAAAACGCCTATAGAATCCAGCGAGGCCAAGAAAACTCCTCACCTGTGTGACCGTTTTGGGCTGCGGCCAACTCTCAATAGCTTCAATCTTGGCTTTGTCAACTTCAATTCCCTGTGGAGTAACAACATAGCCAAGAAAAGATACTCGGTCGGTGCAAAAGGTGCACTTCCCAAGGTTACCAAACAAACGTGCATCACGTAGAGCAATAAAAACAGCACGTAAATGTTCCAAATGTTCTTCCAAAGATCTGCTATAAATCAGTATATCATCAAAATAGACTACCACAAATCGTCCAATGAAAGCATGTAAAACTTCGTTCATTAATCTCATGAAAGTACTAGGTGCATTAGTTAACCCAAAAGGCATGACTAACCACTCATATAATCCAAACTTAGTTTTAAATGCTGTTTTCCATTCATCTCCCAATTTCATACGAATTTGATGGTAGCCACTACGCAAATCAACTTTGGAGAATATTGTAGAGCCACTCAATTCATCAAGCATATCATCTAGCCTAGGAATAGGATGACGATAACGAATAGTAATATTATTAATGCCTCTACAATCAACACACGTACGTGATGTACCATCCTTTTTCGGCACTAGAATAATAGGAACAGCACAAGGACTAAGGGATTCGCATATATAACCTTTGTCGAGAAGCTCTTGTACTTGACGCATAATCTCCTTCGTCTCCTCTGGATTGGTACGGTATGGTGCACGGTTTGGCAGTGAAGCACCGGGAATTAAGTCAATCTGATGCTCAATCCCTCGAATAGGCGGTAATCCCGGTGGCACGTCTTGTGGAAAAACGTCAGCGAACTCCTGCAAAATGTTAGTGACAGCAGGAGGCAAAGAGGAAGGCACGTCCTCGAATGAAAATAATGCCTCTTTGCACACAAAAGCATAGCAAACAGATTTGCTGAAATCTAGCTCATCAATATCAGATTTGGTGGCAAATAAACATGCACTTTTCAATTTAATTTCAGAAGCAACACTAGATGGTTTATTATTAGGCTTCATTTGTTGCTCAAATTCGTTTGCCACAATCTGATTTTCACTCTTATTCTTCTCCTGTTGTGCTTTATTAGCTCTATTAATATCATCTTTCAAAATGGAATCAGGAGTCATAGGAAGCAAAGTAATATTTTTATCCTTATGAACAAGAGTATAGTGATTGTTTCTACCATGGTGTACAGAATTTTTATCAAATTGCCATGGTCTACCAAGTAATAAGGAACATGCTTGCATAGGTACCACATCACAATCAACATAATCAGCATATGTAGAGATACTAAAATGCACACGAACAGTACGTGTTACCTTAACCTTGCCGCTGTTGTTGAACCATTGGATGTAGTAAGGATGTGGATGTGGTCTTGTGGTGAGAGAAAGCTTCTCCACCATCTCCATGCTAGCCAAGTTGTTGCAGCTCCCTCCGTCTATTATGACGCGCACAGAACGTTCCTTCACAACTCCCTTGGTATGGAACAAATTGTGCCTCTGATTTTGCTCAGCTTGTGTGACCTGCACACTCAAAACACGTTGAGCAACTAAACATTCATACCTGTCAGCGTCTTCAGGAGCCATGTATTGCGTCTCATGATCAGAATCATCTCCACCATGTTCTTCACGTGTAATAAGAGCCAATGTCTCCTCATCATAGTCACTAGCGGACTCATATCCACCATCCGCGTTAGCAATCATCACACGCGGAGATTTGCATTCCCTCGCATAATGACCTCCTCCCTTACAACGACGACAAATAATATCACTTGTGTGCCCTGTTGATGCCATGGAAGAAGAAGAACGCTGTGCAGGCCCCGCAGGTGCGCTCTTGGCAGATAATGGTGGTTGTGCCTGTTTTCTTGTATCACGGCTGGAGGTGGCACCGGATGGAGGTGCTGGTGCAGTTGAAGTAGAAGATGCACGTGGTGTCCATGATGAAGGTCGGCCTGCAGAAAAATTAGTTCGCCCCAATGCTTGTCGATCCTGCACTTCACGTTCAGCTTTACAAGCAAGATGGAATAAACGAGTGATATTAGTATACTCCTTATAGTCTAAAATGGTCTGAATCTCTCTATTTAATCCACCCAGAAAACGTGCAAGCATAGCTTCATTCTCCTCAACAATACCACATCTAATCATGCCAGTTTGTAATTCCTGATAATATTCTTCTACAGAATTTTTCCCTTGTCTTAAACGCTGCAATTTTTGAAGCAATTCACGTTGATAATATGGTGGAACCCAACGCGTACGCATAGCAGTTTTCAAAGCAGCCCAAGTAGTTGGAATAGGATATAATCTATAATGTTCAGACCACCATACACATGCAAAACTAGTGAAAGCACACACAGCAGCAGCAACTCGTCTCTCCTCAGGATATTGTAAACATGTAAATCGTTGTTCAGTTTCTAACTCCCAAGTAAGATATATATCAGGAACATATCTACCCTCAAATGGTGGAATATTCAATTTCAGTTTAGGAATATGGACATCATCGCGTACCTGAGGTGGTGGTGCAGGCCTACCATGACGAATATATACCTGAGGTCGACCTGCTGGTGGTGGTGCTGGTGGCTGCTCGTAGATCTGATTTTGATCAACCTCATCCTCATAATCACCCGCATACTCATCATCCTCCTGGGTACCAGCAGGAGCAGTAGCAGGAGCCAAAGAAGCACCAACAGCAGTAGCAGCGGCACCAGAAGTTTGTCCTGTCTCAATAGGAACACGCTGTGCTCGTCCATACTGATTCGGAAGGGGGCGTAGTTGTTGTTGTTGCAGAGGTGCGACAGGTGCAGCCGGTGGTGGAAGACGCGCAAGCAGTTCATTAAATATGTTATCGAGATTTGTTTCGAACGTCTTCTCAAGGCTAGTGATCTTCTCCATGGCCTCTTCAAAATTGTTCAGCACATCTTGTACCTGTTCAGTCATCATTTGCTGAAACTTATCATGAAGCTCCTTGTTCGATAAGTTCTCCCAGTCAATCTCGTCGGCTTGTGATCCTGGCATGGTTAGCAGCAATAGAAACACACAAGAATATGATCCTACAGACTACTAAGAAGTGGTGGTGGTGTATCACAAATCCGTCAAGCAAATCTCAAATTCTTACCAGTTCTTACCCAGCAGCAGGCGGTGATCGGCAACCGTTGTAGTCAAAAACTCTCAAAGCTTGGATAGAGCGATTACCAGGGAGAGTCGAACACACGACGTAGATGTATGTGGAGCTGGGAAGGCTTATAGTATGGTAGCAAAAAGGGTCAGCAATAATCAATTCAGAGATGCAAAGTTGAATAAACGCTCAACGACGGTACTGTGCTGGTCCTAGGCTAGACTGTGCTAGAGACGCGAGCCTAGAACACCAACAAAATCACGGCGCGGCACGTAAACAAGGGAAAAGCACACTCTGAAATTTTTCTTTTCGCTCTCTCTTTTTTTTGCGCTCTTTTTTTTATTGCGCTGTTTTTTTTTGCGAAAAAGCACTATAATGGCGAGTGTCTCAAAACTCTTCCTAGGTCAAACTGACAGGATGGGCACGAAATTTTTTTGTTCGAATTTTTTTTTTCGACTGCCCGGACCCAAAAACTGGAAACGGGTCAAAAAAAACTTCCTATAATGGCACCTGTCTCAAAACACTCAGAAACACCTAAAAATAGGATAGCCAGAAATTTTTTCGAAAAATGCGTTTTCGAAAAATTTTGGGCCTAAACGGAGCGTGGCTACCCGACTCTTTTTTTTTTCCGAAACCTACTCCGGCAAGGAAACACGAATCGGAATCTATATGGATCCCGAAAACAAACCTAATAAGCAAGGAACTCGGATTGGTGGTGGATATATGGTGGTGGTATATGGCAGCGGTGGTGGTAGCGGTGGTAGTATATGGATATGGATCGGTGGTGGTATATGGGCACGGATTGGTGGTGGTATATGGATACGAATTCGGAGCGGTGGTGGTAGATGGCAGGGGCGATGATGATGGTGCGGCGGCGGCGTGACAACTTATGACCAGAACTCGAAACTCTAAAAGACTAGACTCTAAGACCAGCAACTAGACCGACGATGCAACCGCAAATTCAACAAAGCAAAACCCTAAAAAGATTATGCAAAGGCTCAGATTGGTTCGGATATGATGAATTAACCCTAATTTTTTTTGTATGGCTTTTTCGTGGACTGTAGGTATGAAGAACAGACTCGATCTAAACTACGAAAAACTGTAAAATCTCACCGAGCAACCTGGAAATCTGATACCACTTGATAGAGGCAAAGGTGTCCCGTCTTTCGATGAGATGATGGATATCGCTTTGGTGGAAGTCGACTTTGACGATCCGACTACGAACGTGCGAGGACGTCGCGCCTTAGCAATCGCTAAACCAACTCCGAGAGGTTATTGACCACGCCGGAGCACGATCAACCTGACCACGAGGGTCTGTTTCCTGCGAGCAAACGAAGAACAAGCAAGAAACTGAGATTGCAATCTATATATTGCGAATATAAGATGAAAGCTTTATTGATCAAGGTGGGGTTCTGTGACGCCTTTGTCTGGTCGTTGAACACAAACGAAGTACGCGAAGTTGCAGCTATGGCGAACTTTTAATCTAAACAAAACCCAAAGTCTAAATGATGCCCTAAGGGCTGTATATATGGAGGAAGAGGGGGGAATTTCGTGGCCCTTGGTGGAGGGGTCCGAAATCAACCCTATCTCTTGTTTCACCACACATACGGACTCTAAAAATAGCCTATACTTAGGTATTTCGAAATTACATGGGCCTGGCCCAATAATAAGGTGACGCAGCACCTAAAATAGCCTCGGGACGAAATTTATGAAGTGGCATCTTGTATATTTCGTCCAAGGCTTCATGCACCCATTATGGTGGCTTCAAAGTCCTGAAATCATCACTTGTAACTCCGTTCTTGTTCCCCTTGCGCATGCCATCATCTCCATGCTTGTTCTTGCTCCAATGTTCATCCTTCTCCAAGCTAGGCCCTTCATTTGTAAGCACAACAAATGTATCCAATTTAGGCAGCATCATATTCTCATGAACATTAGAATCATTACCAAGAAACGAAAGTACCTGGTAATTTAGTTGGCGTGCACGAGCTCTAGTAATTGGTCCAGTATGTATAGCAGCAGGGGCTATGGGTGTAACAATTGTATTGATGTCCTCATCACCGGCCCAAGGAGGGGGCGCGCCAAGTGTGGAGTCCTACTAGGACTCCCTAGTCCTAGTAGGATTCCACCTCCCTTGTTGGAGTAGGAGAAGGGGAAAGAGGGGGAGAGGAAGAAAGAAAGGGGGGCTGCGCCCCTTGTCCAATTCGGACCAGAGGGGGGGCGCAGGCCTCCTTCCTTTTGGCCTCTCTCCACTATTCCCGTATGGCCTAATAAGGCCCATATACTCCCCGGCGAATTCCCGTAACTCTCCGGTACTTCGAAAAATACCCGAATCACTCGGAACCTTTCCGAACTCCGAATATAGTCGTCCAATATATCGATCT
The DNA here is from genome assembly GCF_018294505.1 of Triticum aestivum. Classification (NCBI taxonomy): domain Eukaryota; kingdom Viridiplantae; phylum Streptophyta; class Magnoliopsida; order Poales; family Poaceae; genus Triticum; species Triticum aestivum. The sequence continues at coordinate 583,088,208 of NC_057810.1, forward strand.
TTACGTCTCGGCCATTTCGAGACTCCTCGTCATGTCCCCGATCTCATCCGGGACTCCGAACTCCTTCGGTACATCAAAACTCATAAACTCGTAATGTAACTGCCATCGAAACCTTAAGCGTGCGGACCCTACGGGTTCGAGAACTATGTAGACATGACCTAGAACTATTCTTGGTCAATAACCAATAGCGGAACCTGGATGCCCATATTGGCTCCTACATATTCTACGAAGATCTTTATCGGTCAAACCGCATAACAACATACTTTGTTCCCTTTGTCATGGGTATGTTACTTGCCCGAGATTCGATCGTCGGTATCCAATACCTAGTTCAATCTCGTTACCGGCAAGTCTCTTTACTTGTGACGTAATGCATCATTTCGTAACTAACTCATTAGCTACATTGCTTGCAAGGCTTATAGTGATGTGCATTACCGAGAGGGCCCAGAGATACCTCTCCGACAATCGGAGTGACAAAACCTAATCTCGAAATACGCCAACCCAACATGTACCTTTGGAGACACCTGTAGTACTCCTTTATAATCACGCAGTTACGTTGTGACGTTTGGTAGCACCCAAAGTGTTCCTCCGGTAAACGGGAGTTGCATAATCTCATAGTTACAGAAACATGTATAAGTCATGAAGAAAGCAATAGCAACATACTAAACGATCAAGTGCTAAGCTAACGAATGGGTCAAGTCAATCACATCATTCTCCTAATGATGTGATCCCATTAATCAAATGACAACTCTTTTGTCCATGGTTAGAAAACATAACCATCTTTGATAAACGAGCTAGTCAAGTAGAGGCATACTAGTGACACTATGTTTGTCTATGTATTCACACATGTATTATGTTTCCGGTTAATACAATTCTAGCATGAATAATAAACATTTATCATGATATAAGGAAATAAATAATAACTTTATTATTGCCTCTAGCGCATATTTCCTTCAGTCTCCCACTTGCACTAGAGTCAATAATCTAGTTCACATCGCCATGTGATTTAGCATCAATATTCACATCTGTATGTGATTAATACCCATAGTTCACATCGTCATGTGATCAACACCCAAAGGGTTTACTAGAGTCAATAATCTAGTTCACATTGCTATGTGATTAACACCCAAATAGTACTAAGGTATGATCATGTTTTGCTTATGAGAGAACTTTAGTCAACGGGTCTGTCATATTCAGAGCCGTATGTATTTTGCAAATATTCTATGTCTACAATGCTTTGCACGGAGCTACTCTAGCTAATTGCTCCCACTTTCAATATGTATCCAGATTGAGACTTAGAGTCATCGGGATCAGTGTAAAAGTTTGCATCGATGTAACTCTTTACGATGAACTCTTTTATCACCTCCATAATCGAGAAACATATCCTTATTCTACTAAGGATAATTTTGACCAATGTCCAGTGATCTACTCCTAGATCACTATTGTACTCCCTTGCCAAACCAGGGCAGAGTATACAATAGGTCTGGTCCATAGCATGGCATACTTTTATAGAACCTATGACTGATGCATAGGGAATGACTTTCATTCTCTTTCTATTTTCTGCCGTGGTCGGGTCTTGAGTCTTACTCAATTTCACACCTTTGCAACACAGGCAAGAACTCTTTCTTTGACTGTTCCATTTTGAACTATTTCAAAATCTTGACAAGGTATGTACTTATTGAAAAACTTATCAAGCGTCTTGATCTATCTCAATAGATCTTGATGCTTAATATGTAAGCAGCTTCACTGAGGTCTTTCTTTGAAAAACTCCTTTCAAACACTCCTTTATGCTTTGTAGAATAATTCTACATTATTTCCGATCAACAATATGTCATTCACATATACTTATCAGAAATGTTGTAGTGCTCCCACTCACTTTCTTGTAAATACAGGACTTTCCAAAAGTCTGTATAAAACCATATGCTTTGATCAACTCATCAAAGCGTATATTCCAACTCCGAGATGCTTGCACCAGTCCATTGATGGATCGCTGGAGCTTGCACATTTTGTTAGCACCTTTAGGATTAGCAAAACCTTCTGGTTGCATCATATACAACTCTTGTTTAAAAATCCATTAAGGAATGCAGTTTTGACATCCATTTGCCAGATTTCATAAAATGTGGCAATTGCTAACATGATTCAGACAGACTTAAGCATCAATACGAGTGAGAAAATCTCATCGTATTCAACACCTTGAACTTGTCGAAAACCTTTTGCAACAAGTCGAGCTTAGTAGATAGTAACACTACTATCAGTGTCCGTCTTCCTCTTGAAGATCCATTTATCTAACATGGCTTGCTGATCATCGAGCAAGTCAATCAAAGTCCATACTTTGTTCTCATACATGGATCATATCTCAGATTTTATGGCCTCAAGCCATTTCGTGGAATCTGAGCTCATCATCGCTTCCTCATAGTTTGTAGGTTTATCATGGTCTAGTAACATGACTTCTAGAATAGGATTACCATACCACTCTGGTGCAGATCGTACTCTGGAAGACCTACGAGGTTTTGTAGTAACTTGATCTGAAGTTTCATGATCATCATCATTAGCTTCCTCACTAATTGGTGTAGGAATCACTGGAACTGATTTCTGTGATGAACTACTTTCCAATTTGGGAGAAGGTACAAATTACCTTATCAAGCGCTACTTTCCTCCCACTCACTTCTTTCGAGAGAAACTCCTTCTCTAGAAAGGATCCATTTTTAGCAACGAATGTTTTGCCTTCGGATCTGTGATAGAAGGATTACCCAACAGTTTCCTTTGGGTATTCTATGAAGACGCACTTCTCCGATTTGGGTTCGAGCTTATCAGGTTGAAAAACTTTTTTATATAAGTATCACAACTCCAAACTTCAAGAAACGACAACTTGGGTTTCTTGCTAAACCACAGTTCATATGGTGTAGTCTCAACGGATTTAGATGTTGCCCTATTAAACGTGAATGCAGCTGTCTCTAATGCATAACCCCAAAACAATAATGGTAAATCAATAAGAGACATCATAGATCGCACCATATCCAATAAAGTGCGGTTATGACATTCGGACACACCATAACGTTGTGGTGTTCCAGGTGGCGTGAGCTGTGAAACTATTTCACATTGTTTTAATTGAAGACCAAACTCGTAACTCAAATATTCGTCTCCGCGGTCAGATCGCAGAAACTTTATTTTCTTGTTACGATGATTTTTCCACTTCACTCTGAAATTCTTTGAACCTTTCAACTATTTCAGACTTATATTTCATCAAGTAGATATACCCATATCTGCTCAAATCATCTTGTGAAGGTCAGAAAATAACGATACTTGCCACGAGCATCAATACTCATTGGATCGGTATGTATTATTTCCAACAAGTTAGTAGCTCGCTCCATTGTTCCGGAGAACGGAGTTTTAGTCATCTTGCCCAAAAGGCACGGTTCGCAAGCATCAAATGATTCATAACCAAGTGATTCCAAAAATCCATCTTTATGGAGTTTCTTCATGCGCTTTACACCGATATGACCCAAACGGCAGTGCCACAAATAAGTTGCACTATCATTATTAACTTTGCATCTTTTGGCATCAATATTATGAATATGTGTATCATCACGATCGAGATCCAACAAACTATTTTCATTGGGTGTATGACCATTGAAGGTTTTATTCATGTAAACAGAACAACAATTATTCTCTGACTTTAAATGAATAACCGTATTGCAATAAACATGATCAAATCATATTCATGCTCAATGCAAACGCCAAATAACATTTATTTAGGTTTAACACTAATTCCGAAAGTATAGGGAGTGTGCGATGATGATCATATCAATCTTGGAACCACTTCCAACACACATCGTCACTTCACCCTCAACTAGTTTCTGTTTATTTTGTAACTCCTATTTCGAGTTACTAATATTTAGCAACCGAACAAGTATCAAATACTCAGGGGCTACTATAAACACTAGTAAAGTATACATCAATAACATGTATATCAAATATACCCTTGTTCACTTTGCCATCCTTCTTATCCACCAAATATTCAGGGCATTTCCGCTTCTAGTGGTCATTTCCTTTGCAGTATAATCACTCAGTTTCAGGCTTTGGTCCAGCTTTGGGCTTCTTCGCGGGACTGACAACTTGCTTGTCATTCTACTTGAAGTTCCCTTTCTTTCCCTTTGCCCTTTTCTTGAAAATAGTGATCTTGTCAACCATCAACACTTGATGCTCTTTCTTGATTTCTACCTTCGTCGATTTCAACATCACGAAGATCTCGGGAATCATTTTTGTCATCCCTTGCATACTATAGTTCATCACGAAGTTCTAGTAACTTAGTGATGGTGACTAGAGAATTCTGTCAATCACTATCTTATCTGGAAGATTAACTCCCACTTGATTCAAGTGATTGAAGTACCCAGACAATCTGAGCACATGCTCACTAGTTGAGTGATTCTCCTCCATCTTTTAGCTATAGAACTTGTTGGAGACTTCATATCTCTGAACTCGGGTATTTGCTGGAAATATTAACTTCAACTCCTGGAACATCTCATATGGTCCATGACATTCAAAACGTCTTTAAAGTCCCGATTCTAAGCCGTAAAGTATGGTGCACAAAACTATCAAGTAGTCATCATATTGAGCTAGACAAACGTTCATAACGTCTGCATATGCTCCTGCAATAGGTCCGTCACCTAGCAGTGCATTAAGGACATAATTCTTCTGTGCAGCAATGAGGATAAACCTCAGATCACGGATCCAATCCGCATCATTGCTACTAACATCTTTCAACACAATTTTCTCTAGGAACATATCAAAATAAACATATGAAAGCAACAACGCAAGCTATTGATCTACAACATAATTTGCAAAATACTACCAGGACTAAGTTCATGATAAATTTAAGTTCAATTAATCATATTACTTAAGAACTCCCACTTAGACAGACATCTCTCTAGTCATCTAAGTGATTACGTGATCCAAATCAACTAAACCATGTCCGATCATCACGTGAGATGGAGTAGTTTTCAATGGTGAACATCACTATGTTGGTCATATCTACTATATGATTCACGCTCGACCTTTCGGTCTCCGTGTTCCGAGGCCATATCTGTATATGCTAGGCTCGTCAAGTTTAACCTGAGTATTCCGCGTGTGCAACTGTTTTGCACCCGTTGTATTTGAACGTAGAGCCTATCACACCCGATCATCACGTGGTGTCTCAGCACGAAGAACTTTCGCAACGGTGCATACTCAGGGAGAACACTTCTTGATAATTAGTGAGAGATCATCTTAAAATGCTACCGTCAATCAAAGCAAGATAAGATGCATAAAGGATAAACATCACATGCAATCAATATAAGTGATATGATATGGCCATCATCATCTTGTGCTTGTGATCTCCATCTCCGAAGCACCATCGTGATCACCATCGTCACCGGCGTGACACCTTGATCTCCATCGTAGCATCGTTGTCGTTTACGCCATCTATTGCTTCTACGACTATCGCTACCGCTTAGTGATAAAGTAAAGCAATTACAGGGCGTTTGCATTTCATACAATAAAGCGACAACCATATGGCTCCTGCCAGTTGCTGATAACTTCGGTTACAAAACATGATCATCTCATACAATAAAATATAGCATCACGTCTTGACCATATCACATCACAACATGCCCTGCAAAAACAAGTTAGACGTCCTCTACTTTGTTGTTGCAAGTTTGACGTGGCTGCTACGGGCTGAGCAAGAACCATTCTTACCTACGCATCAAAACCACAACGATAGTTTGTCAAGTTAGTGCTATTTTAACCTTCGCAAGGACCGGGCGTAGCCACACTCAGTTCAACTAAAGTTGGAGAAACAGACACCCTCTAGTCACCTGTGTGCAAAGCACGGCGGTAAAACCAGTCTCGCGTAAGCGTACGCGTAATGTCGGTCCGGGCCGCTTCATCCAACAATACCGCTGAACCAAAGTATGACATGCTGGTAAATAGTATGACTTGTATCGCCCACAACTCACTTGTGTTCTATTCGTGCATATAACATCAACGCATAAAACCTAGGCTCGGATGCCACTGTTAGAGAACGTAGTAATTTCAAAAAAATTCCTACGCACACGCAAGATCATGGTGATGGCATAGCAACGAGAGGGGAGAGTGTTGTCCACGTACCCTCGTAGACCGTAAGCGGAAGCGTTATGACAACGCGGTTGATGTAGTCGTACGTCTTCACGATCCAACCGATCCAAGTACCGAACGTACGGCACCTCTGAGTTCAGCACACGTTCAGCTCGATGACGATCCCCGGACTCCGATCCAGCAAAGTGTCGGGGATGAGTTCCGTCAGCACGACGGCGTGGTGACGATGATGATGCTCTACCGGCGCAGGGCTTCGCCTAAACTCTGCGACGATATGACCGAGGTGGAATATGGTGGAGGGGGGCACCGCACACGGCTAAGGAACGATCCGTAGATCAACTTGTGTGTCATGGGGTGCCCCCTGCCCCCGTATATAAAGGAGCAAGGGGGGAGGTGGCCGACCCTAGGAGGGGGCGCACAAAGTGTGGAGTCCTACTAGGACTCCCTAGTCCTAGTAGGATTCCACCTCCCTTGTTGGAGTAGGAGAGGGGAAAAGAAGGGGAGAGGAAGAAGGAAAGGGGGGCTGCGCCCCTTGTCCAATTCGGACCAGAGGGGGGGCGCAGGCCTCCTTCCTTTTGGCCTCTCTCCCCTATTCCCGTATGGCCCAATAAGGCCCATATACTCCCCGACGAATTCCCGTAACTCTCCGGTACTCCGAAAAATACCCGAATCACTCGGAACCTTTCCGAACTCCGAATATAGTCGTTCAATATATCGATCTTTACGTCTCAACCATTTGGAGACTCCTCGTCATGTCCCCGATCTCATCCGGGACTCCGAACTCCTTCGGTACATCAAAACTCATAAACTCATAATATAACTGTCATCGAAACCTTAAGCGTGCGGACCCTACGGGTTCGAGAACTATGTAGACATGACCTAGAACTATTCTTGGTCAATAACCAATAGCGGAACTTGGATGCCCATATTGGCTCCTACATATTCTACGAAGATCTTTATCGGTCAAACCGCATAACAACATACTTTGTTCCCTTTGTCATCGGTATGTTACTTGCCCGAGATTCGATCGTCGGTATCCAATACCTAGTTCAATCTCGCTACCGGCAAGTCTCTTTACTCGTTACGTAATGCATCATTCCGTAACTAACTCATTAGCTACATTGCTTGCAAGGCTTATAGTGATGTGCATTACCGAGAGGGCCCAAAGATACCTCTCCGACAATCGGAGTGACAAAACCTAATCTCAAAATACGCCAACCCAACATGTACCTTTGGAGACACCTGTAGTACTCCTTTATAATCACCCAGTTACGTTGTGACGTTTGGTAGCACCCAAAGTGTTCCTCCGGTAAACGGGAGTTGCATAATCTCATAGTTACAGGAACATGTATAAGTCATGAAAAAAGCAATAGCAACATACTAAACGATCAAGTGCTAAGCTAACGGAATGGGTCAAGTCAATCACATCATTCTCCTAATGATGTGATCCCGTTAATCAAATGACAACTCTTTTGTCCATGGTTAGGAAACATAACCATCTTTGATAAACGAGCTAGTCAAGTAGAGGCATACTAGTGACACTATGTTTGTCTATGTATTCACACATGTATTATGTTTCCGGTTAATACAATTCTAGCATGAATAATAAACATTTATCATGATATAAGGAAATAAATAATAACTTTATTATTGCCTCTAGGGCATATTTCCTTCACTCCGAACCAGACACAACATCAGCAAGCGCGTGCACGCCGGAGATCCAGGCCGGCCGGAGGTCATGCAACACGAGCGGACCAGATCGACTCTGATCTGACGAGGGGAGCCCGGGGCCTCCCCGCGCCATGACCAGCACCCACCGGGACCTCGCTGCCCATTCAGCCTAGGGGATCCGGCCTACCTCACCGACGAGCACTCCCCGCCACCGGAGGAGCGCCGTCCGCCCCAGCGAGGCCGTCGCCTCAGATCAGCCGGCGCGGATCTAACCAGCAGCGCGCACCAGCCGACGCACCGGCCACCGATCTCCGTCGTCGCCGCGCCCGAAGAAGCAGCCCCTCGCGACCCCTGTTCCAAGCGAGGTCAAACGAGATCCCCGCCGCCGCCGGCACCGCGCGGTCTTTGCCCGGCGGCGCCCGGCGGCGGCGGCGGGAGGAGAGGAAGGAGGTGGAGGCTGGGTTCGGCGGCGGCTAGGGTTGGGCGCCCGGGTCGCCCGCGGGGGGGGGGGATCGACACGGGGCTACAGGGCTATTAAGATCCAGTGACTGCTTCACGCCGACCAACCACTAAAAAGATGAACAAACAACGGATCATAAGCACTTGCTGAAAAGCCGGACAGAGGCTACGGTAGAGTGGTAGCTGCATGTACATGTGGTGGCTACACTTACTTGATTACAAAAGAAAATATAATTTTATATGATAACTTAATACTCCCTCCGTCCTATAATGTAAGATTTTTTTGGCACTAGTGTAGTGCCAAAAAAGTCTTACATTATGGGATACTAGTGCCAAAAAAGTCTTACATTATGGGACAAAGGGAATAAGAAGTAGTATAATTGAGGCTTTTTTTGAGTTACTGGTTGAAAAAAATTGTAATACAGCTTGAATATTTTTGGTACACAGGTTGAATTTTTTTAGGTACACGTTCAATATTTATTTGAATATATGTTGAACATTTGTGGAATTCACGTTGAATATTTTTCTAATACATGCTGAACATTTTTCAAGATTGTTATTAACATTTCCGTAAAACATGCGAACATTTTTTAAGTGTTTATAAACATTTTTTAATGATAGTAATTCTTTTGTATATGTTATAAATACTTTTAAAAATTGGGTGAACAAAATTTTACGTTTGTTATGTTGTGGACATTTTTAAAATTGCGTGGAAAAATGAGACCGTAACCAAGATCCCACCTCACCAGCCCACATAGACAGTCCACCCCGACCCGAAGAAGCCCGTGGCAAAGAGAGCCTAGCGAACGCAGAGGATAGGGAGAGAAAAAGCAACCAGACGCCCATCGCTCGCTCCTTCTCCCCACTGGTCGCAGCCATGAGACCCTCCTCCTCTTCCTGCCCTCTCCCGCCTCCCCCGACCTGCTCGTCCCGCCTCCCCCAGCTCCGCTGCTTCGTCGGCCTCCGGTGGTCTGCCCCCCGCGTTCAGGTATGCTCGCCCCCGTCATCCCAGCGGAACCACGCCCCCAACCTCAACCTGGCGCTACCTGCTCGGCTGCAGGAGCAGAGAGGGTCGGAAAAGAGCGATGGTTTTGAAATTTTATTATGCTGTCCCTCTGGCGCAGGTCAGGGGGCAATTAGACGCGTTTGCAGGAATTGGCAGTGGTGCGCGTGGATGCGGTGCGCGATTCAGGTTAGTTCGAGGCTTGCTTTGTGAATTCTGAACCTTATGGTGCCGCTGCCGTTAACAAGCATGCTGAAAACAAAATCAAAATTACAGTAAAAATGTTGGTCAGTACCGATGTTGGTAGTTTGCTCTAATGAATTGCAACTCTGAAATATTGTCATGACTCATAAGTAACTGGTACCACTGGTAGTGGGTACCTTTGGGCAACAAACTATGATGTTAGTAAGATACCGGTTCAATTCGTGAACATGTAATGGTAAGTTGGTAGTCAATCATAAACTCGCGATAAAACTAGAAAAAGTTGATGATACTAGCTGAATGGTATGGTTGGTGAAAATTTACCTTGATTTAAGCACTCACATTTGATTCTGAAATTGAGTGGGTCCAATATCGAACATATTTTGTACCCTGATGAATCCCCTTTTTTCTGACTACAGAGCGCCTGCTTCCAGTGCGTCCCAACCTTGTTATAGCTCCACCGTCATTAGGAACGACAATTCTCAAAATGCTGATTTTCCACGTAACTACTCCAAAAGGGAGAAGAAACCATTTCCTATACCAGTACTGGAGTTAAGGCGCCGAGCAAGACAGAGGATGAAGGAAGCTGAAGGGAAGCCTAGGGGGCCGCCGCCACCTCCGAAAAATGGATTGCTGGTCCAGAGACTAATACCAGAGGCATACAGAGTGTACAACGCAAGAATTTTGCTGATCAACAACTTGAAGAGGCTGATAAAAGTAGTACCAGTGAAAGGCTGCAAGTAATTATCTTGTCCTGTTTTTTTTCCTGATAAGTATGCTCTTGAAATCGTGCTAAAGGTAAAATTCCTCATTACATATCTATCACACTCGACAGAAGAGGTCTGTCTTCATGCTGTATAATCTGTAAAGCACAATAGCATGATAGGATTTGTATAAACGACAGATAAAGTACCTCACATACACGTGTTCCATTGGCAATATGATTAAGTTATGCCAATGCATATAATTAACTTACCTTTTCGTCTAGTAATATGACATGAACCATGTAGGATGGAGGTATCTAGATGCACAGTTGAAGTAGTCGGCTTGAGAGTATTCTAGAAGGTTGTTTCTTGTGTACCCCGTTGAATACATACATTTGCGCGTACATTACTGAATCCAATTAAGGCATCTCCATTTGGTTTTATCAAAGCCTCCAGTGAGTCAAAACGGACATCTGCATTAAGTCAGGACAGAAGTTTGGACTTCATGTTTATTTCTTGAAGAAATCTCTGTTCATGTTAAAATTTAATCCTGTGATGGTATTTGATAATTTGAAAATGATTTAGTTCATAAGTCATAATGCTGTGTTGCCCTGTGCTTTTTAGTTTTTTATGTTGTGTTGTGTCACATTGACAAAATTATATTGATACACATGACTATTTTACAATTTACCAACTTATGTACCCTTAGGTTGTCTTATGCATTTGTTCAGTCCACTATGCCGCTCATGTGCACTCGTGATTATCAGTGAGATCTATGATTTCTTTACTATTGCTATATGTGAGGAAATAATGCCTGTTTCCGGTGCAGATATTGCAGTGAGATACACGTTGGATCTGTTGGACACCCTTTCAGAACATGCCGAGGAATGTCTTCTGATAAACGCAAGGGAGAACATGACTGGGGAAGTACTTTTGTTGAAGCTGTTTTCTTGCCAGTTGAAGCTTACCACCTAGAGGACCGTCTGGGCCCGCGTATTCCTCATGACCAGAGGTTTGAGGTGCCCCGCGTTCCTGCTCTTGTGGAGCTTTGCATCCAAGCTGGTCTCGACCTCCCTGAGTACCCCACAAAACGCCGAAGAAAGCCAATTGTTAAGATCGGAAGGAAAGAGTTTGTCGACGCAAATGAAGATGACCTGCCTGACCCAGAGCCTGACAAATTTAAGGAGCCAATTCTCGAAGAAATATCCGACGATGAGATTACCCCTCCGTCGAGCCCAGAGGAGACGGCTGCTCTTGCTGAGGAAACACTCGAAGTGTGGGAGACACTCCGGAACGGTGCCTTGAGGTTCATGAAGAGGTATTCAGTGAGGGTGTGCGGATACTGTCCTGAGGTGCACATTGGAGCGAGTGGTCATAAAGCGCGCAACTGTGGAGCCTTCAAGCACCAGCAGAGGAATGGACAGCATGGGTGGCAGGCGGCGGTGCTCGATGACCTAATACCCCCTAGATACGTCTGGCACATGCCGGAATCTGGGGAGTTGCAGAAGGAGCTCAAGATCTTCTATGGGCAGGCGCCGGCTGTCGTTGAGATATGCATTCAGGGCGGCGCACAAGTGCCGGAGAAGTACAAAGCCACAATGAGGCTAGATATAGGGATTCCCTCCAGCTTGAAAGAGGCTGAAATGGTCGTCTGAATGGAAATGTGGTGTTTACGTTTTGTACGATTGAGGTCAAGAAAACTGCAAGCTCCATTCGTGCTGACCATAGGTTCATTATTATCTTACTCCATGTATATATAGCAGGAACTTAGCTTAGTCAGATAATCTGGTAAGTTTTGTTTGTTTCAGATGTGAATCAACGTTTACCAGATGTTTCTTTGTCTGAGGGATGTCATGGCCACTATTTACAGCGATGGAATTGGGGCACACATGCTGATGCTGATATGTGCCTTACGCTGCGGTGTGCTACATGAACACTTTGTGTCAAATTCAGAACCAGTGCAAGTTCAGATTTTTCTTTTCTTAATGAAGGATGCCTGGAATCAAGAGATGAAGTGATTTCCTGCCTTGCACAACAGCAATCTTGTTTAGTACATGCTGAAAGCTTGCATCACTTCAATATACACCAAATTGTGTTCATGTTTGGACATCTACAGAACATCAGAAACCTCTCCCACACTGAAAAGCACGACGATCAGACCGCGTTCAGCTGGGACACGTTACGCCGTCGAATTCTCGGAGTTTCGAACCGTAGTCGTGACGCAAAAAGGGAGTCTCCATTGCCATCGGAGAAACAATGCAATTTAATTACAAGGCCTTGTTCAGCCGAACCGTTTGCATTTGGGAGCTGGGACGCCCTCACACTCCCACACAGGTGCATACAATTAGTGAACGACGATTTGTGTGGCCATCGTCAATGGGGCGGGGGCTCCACCGCCGTCCTGAAGAGCAGTATGTAGACCTTATCAACAGAGAAGTACAAGAATCCGCCCCTGGCGTGCGTGACGTATGAACCGAAGCTCGTCCCCACGATGCAGTGCCAAGCCGCGCCGTAAGCGGTGTCGAACTCCTGTCAGCAAAGGATAATTATAAGCTCCACCATGTGTGCACTAATGCTCATGTGAGTAGAAATGTAAAGTTTGCGAGTGTTCGAACAAATCATGTGATTGTCTGGTTAAATTGTGAATGACATTAGAGAAGCAATGGCAAAGCTGGCAGAGATTGAGCATTTTGAGCGCGGCAGATGTGAATAGTCATTCCCCGGAAGGCTAGAACAGTCAATTGACGCATATTTCCTGGTCAAACTTATGCGGTGACACTGACAGCCACATGCATGATTACAACTTTGGATTGTTCTATTTGTTAAATGATCTAATCGGTGGTTAGCTACGCGAATGATCGTTTCATTAGGCTTGACCCCATCGCCTAGGTGTTGGGAGCCTGATGCTCCAACTGCCAATGATGACAAGCAAAACAACAAACTCATTTTCAGACAGCTGCAGAGGGCAGCCGACTCAATACACTCCACCTACGTATCCCTTCGTTCCAATTTACTCGTCCTGTTTTTAGTTCAAATTTGAACTAACTAAAACCACGACGAGTAAATAGGAACGGAGGGAGTAGATAGTACTAGTAACACACAAAATGGAAGTGGTGTGGTGATCATAATGCGGAGGATCTATCCGCAATTTCGACATGAATGCAGCTCAATCCTTCAAGGCGGATACAAATGCAGAAGTACATCGATCAATTATCACTGCATTGCCGCGAGAGTACAGTCGAACTTACTCCCAGAATCAGAGGTGTTCTACGAAAGTTCCTAGCAAGCTAGCAAGATGCTGCACTCGCTGCACAATCACGAGTATTATAATCGGCGACTAGAAGGCAACAGGGGCAAATACTCCTACTAGTACTAGCAATCATGTACGTACGTACTGCCAATCCGCCGCGTCTGACGGTGCATTTTTTTGGGAGCAGGCAACGCGGCGGGTTCCTGGCCAAGCTGTGCGCTAGCAATCTTGGAGACGGCAATGGGGTTGTAGTCATGGTTAGTTACCTTCTTGAGGGCGAGCGCGAGGCGCTTGGGCTCGAGTCGGCGCGGGAAGTGCGGCATCCCGGCGAGCTCGTCGCGGGCGCAGCGGAACGCGCGCCGCTGCAGCGCGGGCGGCATGTCGGCCGCCACCACCCGCACCACCGCCTTCCTCTCCGCGCCGACGCCGTCCTCCTTCTTCGAGCCGCCCTCCTCGGCGCCAGCGCCGTCGTCCTCCGCGAGCCTGGCGACGCCGAGCAGCGACCTGATGACGCCGCCCCGGCGCCCCGCCTCGCCGCGGGCCTCCTGCTCCCTCATGCTCGCGAGTAACAACTCACAACCCTCCCTTGCCGCCGGCCGGGAGCGTTGTTTGCCGAGCGGGCCGGGAGGAGGGAAACGAGCTGAGCTGAGCTGAGATGGCGAGTGTGCTCTGGTATTTCTTTGTTAACGCTGTGCGGCGGTTGGGGCGGCTTTTTGTATTGGGGCGGGAGAGGATGTAGCGTTGGGGCTCGTTAAAGTTGGCGCCGTACTCTCATCTCCCGTTTTTATCATTTCTTTTCTCGGCCTGCCCGGGAAGCCCGCCGGTGGGATCACCGACGCGACGGGCACGGCCGAGCTCCGGGACGGCGCACGATGGTTTTGTTTCTTTTTGCTCGGCGAGGCGCGCGCGTGGCGTTGGGGGCGACGACGAGCGGCGAGATCCGGACGTGGAACGGCTGCCATGGCCACGGTAGGACTGCTGCACCGTGCACCATACCGCCCCGCGCAGTTGACTACAGTAGTTCAGTAGGCAGTTTTGCTAAGTCTCGGTCAAAGTCTCGGTCGATGCTACTACATTCCTTTAATCTTGCATGAAGATTGATACAATTTTTTCTTCTCTTTAGCTGTTTTCTTCTTATTATTATAAGCTACATTACTTGACTGAGCCTTGGTTAAGCCTTAGCCGACTGAGACCTAGCCACACCTTTCAGTAGGAATAATTCAGTAGGTGGATGGTACTACGACTGCTTCATCGGACCGTCCTCGCTTCACCGTGGTGTTCAGGCAAAACATGGTGTGTGTGATGAAATATGACGCGTCGAGTTGTGCAGTGCGTGCAGACACTGGTTTGCTTGTCCACGGTATGAAGCTATGAACGAGGAGCACCTGGTTCTAGGTTTGATCGGCTAAACCATCAAAATGAGTTCCGGAGGGAAAAGTTCCTTCCTGGGAGCAAAATTAGAAGTTGGGCGCTCGTTGGCGGTGAATGCACACCCTCCTGCCCTCATGCGCACGAGCTTAGCAACTGCAGCGAAAGAATTTTCGTGCCTAATATGTAGTGTGGAGTGTTAAGAACTATGAAGAGCCATACATTTGAACTTTTCTAAAATTTCGAACGCGTTTTTTTTAAATAGAATACAACTTGAAACGTGAACCTTTTTCAAATTTGTGAACAAATTTTTTAACATATGAACACGTATTTTAAAACAAGAACAATCTTGAAACACTGGAGAACATTTTGAAATTATGAACAAATTTTTAAAAATGATAACAAATTTTGAAACTACAAACTTCTTTGAAGTATCGAACAAATTGTAAAATTGCAAACATTTCGGTAAAAAATAAAAAAATGTAACTTTGGACACTTTCTTAAAATGCACACAAATTTGTAAATTCCAATTATTTTTTTTGAAATTACGAACAATGTTTATGAACAAAATTTGAAACTTTGAACCTTGTTCTAAAAGGTGAACAAATTTTGTAATTCCAGATTTTTTTTTGAAAAGGCAATTCTTGAGAACGTGACAAAAGTGGAACTTTTGAACCTTTTTGTAAAAAAAATGATTTTTTTTATATGTTCATATAAAAAAAGTGGTTTTTAAGAACAATAACAAAGAAAAAAGGAATATATCTAAAGTTGAAAAATAAACAGAAAAAATGAATACAGAAAAAGGAAAAAAAAGAAACATAAAGAAGGAAAACGGAAAAAAGAAATGTAAATAGAAACAGAAAAACAAAAAAAGAAAAGGAAAAACAAACGAAAATGGTATATAGAAAGCAAAAACATCAGTTCAAAAACCGAGCTGCCTCACTGTGCGAAAGTGGGCCGGCCCAATTCCGGCACTCGAGGGGATCGCATTGCGAATGCTTCTTGGCAGTTTGACGCTAAAAGCGTCAAATATGTTTTTCCATCCTCCCGGCGCCCGCGTCACCTTGGGCGGACCTAACAAGGAGGTGATCGGCCGCTCACTCGCCGGTTTTCCTGGTTCGCTGGGTGCGGTTGACATGTCCGGTTAAAAGGTCCACCATTGACTTTTTGAGAAAAATACATTTTTAAAAGAAAATAGAAATATAAAATTGAAAGGTATTTTGTGATTTTTTTAAAAAGTTCAGGAATTCAAAAAAGGATCTTGGATTTTGAAAAAAATCGCTAATTTGGAAAAGTTCATCAATTTAAAAGAAATAATAATTTGAAAAGAGTCATGAATTTTATTATTTTATTGATTTTGGGAAAAAAGTTCACGAATTTGAAAAACTTCATGGACTTCGAAAAACAAATCACATATTCAAAAAAATGAATTGAAGAAAAGTTCACGTGTTTTGGAAAAAAGGTTCATGCTTTTGAAAAAAGTTTTAAAAATTGAAAAAAGATTTTGAATTGGAAATAAGTTCATGGATGTAAAAAAAGAATAAAAAGATAAAAAGTAGAATTAAAACAGTGCGGAAAACAAAACAAAAAACGATGGAAGCTTCAAAAGCTTCCCTCTCGTGCCCAACGGGACAACCCATTCTACATGTATCAAAGCGAGGGGTTTGTGCACCGTTTACGAACAAGGTTGTACACCCATAGAGGTTCATTCGAGTGGTTGGTTCTATTCATGGCCCGAGCATAACAGGTGGTCATGTGGAAATAGCATTAGTTCTCTTCTTTCATGTGGAATGGCCCATGTGTTTGGTTCGAACCGGTGACGACTCCTCATCCGGTCGCTTCGCTCTAACTAGCATCAACACTATTGAGTCACCATTACTCTAGAGTGGCGCTGACCGGCATGAAAGTGTTGGAGAACGTAGTAATTTAAAAAAAATCCTACGCACACACAAGATCATGGTGATGCATAGCAACGAGAGGCGAGAGTGTTGTCCACGTACCCTCGTAGACCGAAAGCGAAAGCGTTATCACAACGCGGTTGATGTAGTCGTACGTCTTCACGATCCGACCGATCCAAGTACCGAACGTACGGCACCTCCGAGTTCAGCACACGTTCAGCTCGATGACGTCCCACGAACTCCGATCCAGCAGAGCTTTGCGGGAGAGTTCCGTCAGCATGACGGTGACGATGTTGATGATGCTACCGACGCAGGGCTTCGCCTAAGCACCACTACGATATTACCGAGGTGGAATATGGTGGAGGGGGGCACCGCACATGGCTAAGTGATCAATGATCAATTGTTGTGTCTAGAGGTGCCTGTCGGTGTCAAAATCGGCGGATCTCGGGTAGGGGGTCCCAAGCTGTGCGTCTTAGGATCAATGGTAACATGAACACGGGAATTTACCCAGCTTCGGGCTCTCTTGATGAGATAATACCCTACATGCTGCTTGATTGACTTTAATGAGTATATGGGTTACAAGAGTTGATCTACCTCGAGATCATATGTTGTGGTCTAAACCCTAGAGGTATGATGAGTAATATCATAATCCTCTATCGACTAGCCTAGCCTCGGTTTATATAATGTACCAGAGGCCTAGGATAACAAGATTCCTAGCCGAATACGCCGGTGGGGGAGGAGTCCTTGTCTTGATCACCAAGTCTTGTAGAATCTTCCTTGTGTATACTTCGGCTGTCCGAACTGGCCCATGAGTAAACGGCCATGGCGATCCTCGGCCCAATCCAACTGATCGGGAGACGACGTGGTGAGTACCTGATACGTCTCCAACGTATCTATAATTTATGAAGCATTCATGCAAATTTAATATTTGTTTTGAATGATTATGGGCATTATTATACACTTTTATATTACTTTTGGGACTAACCTATTAACCGGAGGGCCAACCCATATTGCAGTTTTCTTGCCTATTTTAGTGTTTCGAAGAAAAGGAATATCAAACGGAGTCCAAACGGAATGAAACCTTTGGGAGCGTGATTTTTGGAACGAACATGATCCAGGAGACTTGGAGTTCACGTCAGAGAAGCTTCGAGGAAGCCATGAGGGTGCCCCCCCCCTACTGGGCGCCCCCTGTCTTGTGGGCCCCTCGAGCGTCCCCCGACCAACTTGTTTCACCTATATATTCCCAAATACCCTAAAAACATCGAAGGAGAAGATAGATCGGGAGTTCTGCCGCCGCAAGCCTATGTAGCCACCAAAAGTCAATCGGGACCCTGTTCCGGCACCCTGCCGGAGGGGGGATCCCTCACCGGTGGCCATCTTCATCATCCCGGCGCTCTCCATGACGAGGAGGGGGTAGTTCACCCTCGGGGCTGAGGGTATGTATCAGTAGCTATGTGTTTGATCTCTCTCTCTCTCTCTCGTGTTCTCTCTATGGCATGATCTTGATGTATCGCAAGCTTTGCTATTATAGTTGGATCTTATGATGTTTCTCCCCCTCTACTCTCTTGTAATGGATTGAGTTTTCCCTTTAAAGTTATCTTATCGGATTGAGTCTTTAAGGATTTGAGAACACTTGATGTATGTCTTGCCGTGCTTATCTGTGGTGACAATGGGGTATTCACGTGATTCACCTGATGTATGTTTTGTTGATCAACTTGCGGGTTCCGTGACCTTGGAAATCTATGCATAGGGGTTAGCACACGTTTTTGTCTTGACTCTCCGGTAGAAACTTTGGGGCACTCTTTGAAGTACTTTGTGTTGGTTGAATAGATGAATCTGAGATTGTGTGATGCATATCGTATAATCATCCTCACGGATACTTGAGGTGACAATGGAGTATCTAGGTGACATTAGGGTTTCGGTTGATTTGTGTCTTAAGGTGTTATTCTAGTATGAACTGTATGATAGATTGAACGGAAAGAATAACTTCATGTTATTTTACTACGGACTCTTGAATAGATAGATCAAAAAGGATAACTTTGAGGTGGTTTCGTACCCTACCATAATCTCTTCGTTTGTTCTCCGCTATTAGTGACTTTGGAGTGACTCTTTGTTGCATGTTGAGGGATAGTTATATGATCCAGTTATGTTATTATTGTTGAGAGAACTTGCACTAGTGAAAGTATGAACCTTAGGCCTTGTTTCCTATCATTGCAATACCGTTTACGCTCACTTTTATCATTAGTTACCTTGCTGTTTTTATAATTTCAGATTACAAATACCTTTATCTACCATCCATATTGCACTTGTATCATCATCTCTTCGCCGAACTAGTGCACCTATACAATTTACCATTGTATTGGGTGTGTTGGGGACACAAGAGACTCTTTGTTATTTGGTTGCAGGGTTGTTTAAGAGAGACCATCTTCATCCTACGCCTCCCACAGATTGATAAACCTTAGGTCATCCACTTGAGGGAAATTTGCTACCGTCCTACAAACCTCTGCACTTGGAGGCCCAACAACGTCTACAAGAAGAAGGTTGTGTAGTAGACATCAAGCTCTTTTCTAGCGCCGTTGCGGGGAGGTGAGTGCTTGAAGGTATATCTTTAGATCTTGCAATCGAATCTTTTTGTTTCTTATTTTATCAATAGTTTAGTCTATAGAATAAAATCACAAAAAAATGGAATTGAGTTTGTCTCATACACTTCATCTTTTTAATATCTTTCATGAGAATGATGGTAAGGAAAATTGTGCTCAGGTGCTAGAAGAAGAAGTCTATAAAATGTTTGGCATAAAATATTTGAATGATGAGCATGATTGCAATGTTTTTAGTATGAACTCCTTGAATATCCATAGTACTAATGATGATTGCACTAGTTATGATGAAAATGTCTCCTATAAGCATGTTAATTTTTGTGGAGAGCATTGGGTTTGCAAGTACACACCAAATAGGGAAAATAGATATTGCAAGAGGCATAAGCATTTAGAAACTAAATTGTTGCAAGAAAGGCTAGATAAGAATGCTAAAAATTCACATTTCCTTTGCCGTACTTGTGAACTTTGCAATGAACGTGGTCATTTACATCTCCGATGCAAATTATTTCATGATCAAATCGTGTCCAAAAATTGTGATGATTTGATTTCCCTTGCACATTATAATGAACATAGTTTGCTTTTGGGTTATGAAGAAATGAAATGTTTAACTAAGAATCTTCCAGAATTTGTCCTTAAGAAACTCTTTGATTTTGATCTAGAGGCAATTTATATGTATTGTGCGGTGAATTGCATTGAAAATCCTTATATTGCCAATTACATAAAGAAAAGAAAGCAAGTGGAAGATGAAGAGAATACTAATGAAAGGGAAGAGACTTCCCAATATCTGTTGGGTTTCGTAGTAATTTCAAAAAATTTCCTACGCGCACACAGGATCATGTGATGCATAGCAACGAGAGGAGAGTGTTGTCTACGTACCCAACGTAGACCGACTGCGGAAGCGATGACACGACGTAGAGGAAGTAGTCGTACGTCTTCACGATCCAACCGATCAAGCACCGAAACTACGGCACCTCCGAGTTCGAGCACACGTTCAGCTCGATGACGATCCCCGGACTCCGATCCAGCAAAGTGTCGGGGAAGAGTTTCGTCAGCACGACGGCGTGGTGACGATCTTGATGAACTACAGCAGCAGGGCTTCGCCTAAACTCCGCTACAGTATTATCGAGGAATATGGTGGCAGGGGGCACCGCACACGGCTAAG
Source organism: Triticum aestivum (assembly GCF_018294505.1). Classification (NCBI taxonomy): domain Eukaryota; kingdom Viridiplantae; phylum Streptophyta; class Magnoliopsida; order Poales; family Poaceae; genus Triticum; species Triticum aestivum. Next base: position 583,108,629 of record NC_057810.1, read on the forward strand.
GAATCGATCACGTGGATCAACTTGTGTCAACTTGTGTGTTTAGAGGTGCCCCTGCCTCCGTATATAAAGGAGCCAAGGGGGGAGGAGGCGCCGGCCAGGAGGAGGTGGCGCAGGAGGAGTCCTACTCCTACCGGGAGTAGGACTCCCCCCCCAATCCTATTCCAACTAGGATTCCCAAGGGGGAAAGAGAGAGAGGGGTGGCCGGCCACCTCTCCTAGTCCTAATAGGACTAGGGGAAGGGGGGAGGCGCGCAGCCCCCTTGGGCTGCCCCTTTCTCCTTTCCACTAAGGCCCATGATGGCCCATATGGCTCCCGGGGGGTTCCGGTAACCTCCCGGTAACCCGGTAAAATCCCGATTTCACCCGGAACACTTCCGATGTCCAAACATAGACTTCCAATATATCAATCTTTATGTCTCGACCATTTCGAGACTCCTCGTCATGTCCGTGATCACATCCGGGACTCCGAACAACCTTCGGTACATCAAAATGCATAAACTCATAATATAACTGTCATCGTAACCTTAAGCGTGCGGACCCTACGGGTTCGAGAACAATGTAGACATGACCGAGACACGTCTCCGGTCAATAACCAATAGCGGGACCTGGATGCCCATATTGGCTCCTACATATTCTACGAAGATCTTTATCGGTCAGACCGCATAACAACATACGTTGTTCCCTTTGTCATCGGTATGTTACTTGCCCGAGATTCGATCGTCGGTATCCAATACCTAGTTCAATCTCGTTACCGGCAAGTCTCTTTACTCGTTCCGTAATACATCATCTCACAACTAACATATTAGTTGTAATGCTTGCAAGGCTTATGTGATGTGTATTACCGAGAGGGCCCAGAGATACCTCTCCGACAATCGGAGTGACAAATCCTAATCTCGAAATACGCCAACCCAACATCGACCATTGGAGACACCTGTAGTACTCCTTTATAATCACCCAGTTACGTTGTGACGTTTGGTAGTACCCAAAGTGTTCCTCCGGTAAACGGGAGTTGCATAATCTCATAGTCATAGGAACATGTATAAGTCATGAAGAAAGCAATAGCAACATACTAAACGATCGGGTGCTAAGCTAATGGAATGGGTCATGTCAATCAGATCATTCTACTAATGATGTGACCTCGTTAATCAAATAACAACTCATTGTTCATGGTCAGGAAACATAACCATCTTTGATTAACGAGCTAGTCAAGTAGAGGCATACTAGTGACACTCTGTTTGTCTATGTATTCACACATGTATTATGTTTCCGGTTAATACAATTCTAGCATGAATAATAAACATTTATCATGATATAAGGAAATAAATAATAACTTTATTATTGCCTCTAGGGCATATTTCCTTCAGTCTCCCACTTGCACTAGAGTCAATAATCTAGTTCACATCGCCATGTGATTTAACAGCAATAGTTCACATCACCATGTGATTAACACCCATAGTTCACATCGCTATGTGACCAACACCCAAAGGGTTTACTAGATTCAGTAATCTAGTTCACATCGCTATGTGATTAACACCCAAGGAGTACTAAGGTGTGATCATGTTTTGCTTGTGAGAGAATCTTAGTCAACGGGTATGTCATATACAGATCCGTAAGTATTTTGCGAATTCTATGTCTACAATGCTCTGCACGGAGCTACTCTAGCTAATTGCTCCCACTTTCAATATGTATCTAGATCAAGACTTAGAGTCATCTAGATTAGTGTCAAACTTGCATCGGCGTAACCTTTTACGACGAACCTTTTTCCATAATCGAGAAACATATCCTTATTCCACTAAGGACAATTTTGACCGCTCTCCAGTGATCTACTCCTAGATCACTATTGTACTCCCTTGCCAAACTCAGTGGTATGGCATACAATAGATCTGGTATACAGCATGGCATACTTTATAGAACCTATGACTGAGGCATAGGGAATGACTTTCATTCTCTTTCTATTTTCTGCCGTGGTCGGGCTTTGAGTCTTACTCAACTTAACACCTTGCAACACAGGCAAGAACTCCTTCTTTGACTGTTCCATTTTGAACTATTTCAAAATTTATCAAGGTATGTATTCATTGAAAAAATCTTATCAAGCGTCTTCATCTATCTATATAGATCTTGATGCTCAATGTGTAAGCAGCTTCACCAAGGTCTTTCTTTGAAAAACTTTTATTCAAGTATCCTTTCATGCTTTGCAGAATAATTCTACATTATTTCCGATCAACAATATGTCATTCACATATACTTATCAGAAATGTTGTAGTGCTCCCACTCACTTTCTTGTAAATACAGGCTTCACTGTAAGTCTGTACAATAACTATATGCTTTGATCAACTTATCAAAGCATATATTCCAACTCCGAGATTTATTCACCAGTCCATAAATGGATCGCTGGAGCTTGCACACTTTGTTAGCTCCCTTTGGATCGACAAAACCTTCCGGTTGCATCATATACAACTCTTCTTCCAGAAATCCATTCAGGTTGTAGTTTTGACATCCATCTGCCAAATTTCATAAAATGCGGCAATTGCTAACATGATTCGGACAGACTTTTAAGCATCGATACGAGTAAGAAAATCTCATCGTATTCAACACCTTGAACTTTGTCAAAAACCTTTTTCGACAAGTCTAGCTTTGTAGATAGTAACACTACTATCAACGTCCGTCTTCCTCTTGAAGATCCATTTATTCTTAATGACTCACCGATCATCGGGCAAGTCAATCAAAGTCTACACTTTGTTCTCATACATGGATCATATCTCAGATTTCATGGCCTCAAGCCATTTTGTGGAATCTGGGCTCATCATTGCTTCCTCATAGTTCGTAGGTTCATCATGATCTAGTAGCATGACCTCCAGAACAGGATTACCGTACCACTCTGGTGCGGATCTTACTCTGGTTGATCTACGCGGTTCAGTAGTATCTTGATCTGAAGTTTCATGATCATTATCATTGGCTTCCTCACTAACTGGTGTAGGTGTCACTGAAACAGTTTTCTGTGATGAACTATTTTCCAGTAAGGGAGCAGGTACAGTTACCTCGTCAAGTTCTACTTTCCTCCCACTCACTTCTTTCGAGAGAAACTCCTTCTCTAGAAATGATCCATTCTTAGCAACGAATGTTTTGCCTTCGGATCTGTGATAGAAGGTGTACCCAACAGTTTCCTTTGGGTATCCTATGAAGACACATTTCTCCGATTTGGGTTCGAGCTTATCAGGTTGAAGCTTTTTCACATAAGCATCGCAGCCCCAAACTTTAAGAAATGACAACTTTGGTTTCTTGCCAAACCACAGTTCATAAGGCGTCGTCTCAACGGATTTTGATGGTGCCCTATTTTAAAACGTGAATGCAGCTGTCTCTAATGCATAACCCCAAAACGATAGTGGTAAAGAGATATCATAGATCGCACCATATCTAGTAAAGTACGATTACGACGTTCAGACACACCATTACGCTGTGGTGTTCCGGGTGGCGTGAGTTGCGAAACTATTCCACAGTTTTTCAAATGTACACCAAACTCGTAACTCAAATATTCTCCTCCACGATCAGATCGTAGAAACTTTATTTTCTTGTTACGATGATTTTCAACTTCACTCTGAAATTCTTTGAACTTTTCAAATGTTTCAGACTTATGTTTCATTAAGTAAATATACCCATATCTGCTTAAATCATCTGTGAAGGTGAGAAAATAACGATATCCGCCACGAGCCTCAATATTCATCGGGCCACATACATCGGTATGTATGATTTCCAACAAATCTGTTGCTCTCTCCATAGTACCGGAGAACGGTGTTTTAGTCATCTTGCCCAAGAGGCACGGTTCGCAAGTACCAAGTGATTCATAATCAAGTGGTTCCAAAAGTCCATCGGTATGGAGTTTCTTCATGCGCTTTATACCGATATGACCTAAACGACAGTGCCACAAATAAGTTGCACTTTCATTATCAACTCTGCATCTTTTGGCTTCAACATTATGAATATGTGTATTACTACTATCGAGATTCAATGAACCATTTTCATTGGGTGTGTAACCATATAAGGTTTTATTCATGTAAATAGAACAACAGTTTATTCTCTTACTTAAATGAATAACCGTATTGCAATAAACATGATCAAATCATATTCATGCTCAACGCAAACACCAAATAACATTTATTTAGGTTCAACACTAATCCCGAAAGAATAGGGAGTGTGCGATGATGATCATATCAATCTTGAAACTACTTTCAACACACATCATCACTTCACCCTTAACTAGTTTCTGTTTATTCTGCAACTCCCGTTTCGAGTTACTACTCTTAGCAACTGAACCAGTACCAAATACCGAGGGGTTGCTATAAACACTAGTAAAGCACACATCAAACACCTGTATATCAAATATACCCTTTTTCACTTTGCCATCCTTCTTATCCACCAAATATTTAGGGTAGTTCCGCTTCCAGTGACCATTTCCTTTGCAGTGTAAGCACTCAGTTTCAGGCTTTGGTTCAGCTTTGGGCTTCTTCGTGGGAGTGACAACTTGCTTGTCAATCTACTTGAAGTTCCCTTCTTCCTTCCTTTCTTGAAACTAGTGATCTTGTCAACCATCAACACTTGATGCTCTTTCTTGATTTCTACCTTCGTTGATTTCAACATCACGAAGAGCTCGGGAATCATTTTCATCATCCCTTGCATACTGTAGTTCATCACGAAGTTCTACTAACTTGGTGATGGTGACTAGAGAATTCTGTCAATCACTATCTTATCTGGAAGATTAACTCCCACTTGATTCAAGCGATTGAAGTACCCAGACAATCTGAGCACATGCTCACTAGTTGAGCGATTCTCCTCCATCTTTTAGCTACAGAACTTGTTGGAGACTTCATATCTCTCAACTCGGGTATTTGCTTGAAATATTAACTTCAATTCCTGGAACATCTCATATGGTCCATGATGTTCAAAACGTCTTTGAAGTCCCGATTCTAAGCCGTTAATCATGGTGCACTAAACTATCAAGTAGTCATCATATTGAGCTAGCCAGACGTTCATAACTTCTGCATCTGCTCCTGCAATAGGTCTGTCTCCTAGCGGTGCATTAAGGACATAATTCTTCTGTGCAGCAATGAGGATTTAACCTCAGATCACGGATCAAATCTGTAACATTGCTACTAACATTTTTCAACACAATTTTCTCTAGGAACATATCAAAATAAACACAGGGAAGCAACAACGCGAGCTATTGATCTACAACATGATTTGCAAAATACTACCAGGACTAAGTTCATGATAAATTTAAGTTCAATTTAATCATATTACTTAAGAACTCCCACTTAGATAGACATCCCTCTAATCCTCTAAGTGATCACGTGATCCAAATCAACTAAACCTTGTCCGATCATCACGTGAGATGGAGTAGTTTCATCGGTGAACATCATTATGTTGATCATATCTACTATATGATTCACGCTCGACCTTTCGGTCTCCGTGTTCCGAGGCCATATCTGCATATGCTAGGCTCGTCAAGTTTAACCTGAGTATTCTGCGTGTGCAAAAACTGGCTTGCACCCGTTGTAGATGGACGTAGAGCTTATCACACCCGATCATCACGTGGTGTCTGGGCACGACGAACTTTGGCAACGGTGCATACTCAGGGAGAACACTTCTTGATAATTTAATGAGAGATCATCTTATAATGCTACCGTCAATCAAAGCAAGATAAGATGCATAAAAAGATAAACATCACATGCAATCAATATAAGTGATATGATATGGCCATCATCATCTTGTGCTTGTAATCTCCATCTCCGAAGCACCGTCATGATCACCATCGTCACCGGCGCGACACCTTGATCTCCATCGTAGCATCGTTGTCGTCTCGCCAATCTTATGCTTTCACGACTATCACTACCGTTTAGTAATAAAGTTAAGCATTACATCGCGATTGCATTGCATACAATAAAGCGACAACCATATGGCTCCTGCCAGTTGCCGATAACTTGGTTACAAAACATGATCATCTCATACAATAAAATTCAGCATCATGCCTTGACCATATCACATCACAACATGCCCTGCAAAAACAAGTTAGACGTCCTCTACTTTGTTGTTGCAATTTTTTACGTGGCTGCTACGGGCTTAAGTAAGAACCAATCTCACCTACGCATCAAAACCACAACGATAGTTTGTCAAATAGACTCCGTTTTAACCTTCGCAAGGACCGGGCGTAGCCATACTTGGTTCAACTAAAGTTGGAGAGACAGTCGCCCGCAAGCCATCTCTGTGCAAAGCACGTCGAGGGAACCGGTCTCGCGTAAGCGTACGCGTAAGGTTGGTCTGGGTCGTCTCGTCCAACAATACCGCCGAACCAAAATATGACATGCTGGTAGGCAGTATGACTTGTATCGTCCACAACTCACTTGTGTTCTACTCGTGCATATAACATCAACATCAATAACCTGGCTCGGATACCACTGTTGGGTTTCGTAGTAATTTCAAAAATTTTCCTACGCGCACACAGGATCATGTGATGCATAGCAACGAGAGGAGAGTGTTGTCTACGTACCCAACGCAGACCGACTGCGGAAGCGATGACACGACGTAGAGGAAGTAGTCGTACGTCTTCACGATCCAACCGATCAAGCACCGAAACTACGGCACCTCCGAGTTCGAGCACACGTTCAGCTCGATGACGATCCCCGGACTCCGATCCAGCAAAGTGTCGGGGAAGAGTTTCGTCAGCACGACGGCGTGGTGACGATCTTGATGAACTACAGCAGCAGGGCTTCGCCTAAACTCCGCTACAGTATTATCGAGGAATATGGTGGCAGGGGGCACCGCACACGGCTAAGGAATCGATCACGTGGATCAACTTGTGTCAACTTGTGTGTTTAGAGGTGCCCCTGCCTCCGTATATAAAGGAGCCAAGGGGGGAGGAGGCGCCGGCCAGGAGGAGGTGGCGCAGGAGGAGTCCTACTCCTACCGGGAGTAGGACTCCCCCCCAATCCTATTCCAACTAGGATTCCCAAGGGGGAAAGAGGGAGAGGGGTGGCCGGCCACCTCTCCTAGTCCTACTAGGACTAGGGGAAGGGGGGAGGCGCGCAGCCCCCTTGGGCTGCCCCTTTCTCCTTTCCACTAAGGCCCATGATGGCCCATATGGCTCCCGGGGGGTTCCGGTAACCTCCCGGTAACCCGGTAAAATCCCGATTTCACCCGGAACACTTCCGATGTCCAAACATAGACTTCCAATATATCAATCTTTATGTCTCGACCATTTCGAGACTCCTCGTCATGTCCGTGATCACATCCGGGACTCCGAACAACCTTCGGTACATCAAAATGCATAAACTCATAATATAACTGTCATCGTAACCTTAAGCGTGCGGACCCTACGGGTTCGAGAACAATGTAGACATGACCGAGACACGTCTCCGGTCAATAACCAATAGCGGGACCTGGATGCCCATATTGGCTCCTACATATTCTACGAAGATCTTTATCGGTCAGACCGCATAACAACATACGTTGTTCCCTTTGTCATCGGTATGTTGCTTGCCCGAGATTCGATCGTCGGTATCCAATACCTAGTTCAATCTCGTTACCGGCAAGTCTCTTTACTCGTTCCGTAATACATCATCTCACAACTAACATATTAGTTGTAATGCTTGCAAGGCTTATGTGATGTGTATTACCGAGAGGGCCCAGAGATACCTCTCCGACAATCGGAGTGACAAATCCTAATCTCGAAATACGCCAACCCAACATCGACCATTGAAGACACCTGTAGTACTCCTTTATAATCACCCAGTTACGTTGTGACGTTTGGTAGTACCCAAAGTGTTCCTCCGGTAAACGGGAGTTGCATAATCTCATAGTCATAGGAACATGTATAAGTCATGAAGAAAGCAATAGCAACATACTAAACGATCGGGTGCTAAGCTAATGGAATGGGTCATGTCAATCAGATCATTCTACTAATGATGTGACCTCGTTAATCAAATAACAACTCATTGTTCATGGTTAGGAAACATAACCATCTTTGATTAACGAGCTAGTCAAGTAGAGGCATACTAGTGACACTCTGTTTGTCTATGTATTCACACATGTATTATGTTTCCGGTTAATACAATTCTAGCATGAATAATAAACATTTATCATGATATAAGGAAATAAATAATAACTTTATTATTGCCTCTAGGGCATATTTCCTTCAATATCCTCCTATTATTTCTTATGATGAATCAGGTAACGAGGAGGAACTTTCTATTGAACCAATCTCATTAATAAGGAGCCCAAGGAAGATGGTTGAACCCACACATAATATGAAGAAGAAAAAGAAAAGAAGGAGCAACAAAGGTAAAAAGGTATCTCTCTTTAATGATGTTGCTCCTACTACTCATTGTGATGATGATAATTGCTATACTATTGGTGCTATCCATACTATTAATGATGAGAGTGATTATGCTTATGATATGAAAAGGCCCAAGCTTGGGGAAGCTATGTTTGATGAGGATGACATATTTGAGAATATATTTGCTGCAATGAATGTTTGTCCCAAGCTTGGGGATGCTATGTTTTAATGAAGATGTTATTTCTAGTCTCCCAAGTTTTGTTATGCAAAGTTGTTATGATGATAGCATGCCTCTTACTTATGATTATATTGATGAAAGTGGGTTTGGAAGAGTGTCAACTTTAGGAAGTAATGATCCCACTATTTTGGAGGATGTTTAATCTTATTGTGATGAATATGAAATTGGATTTGGAAGAGTGTCAACTTTATTTAGTGATGATTCCACTATCTTGGAAGAGGTTTCAATCGATTATGATGAGAACAAAGTTGCTACTTATGATGATTATTGTGATTAAACTTATGCTATAAAAAGTAGTGATGATTATATTTATAAAACTTGTCATGATTATGATTACCCTTTTTCTAAACATTACTCTTTTAATGTGGAAACAATTTATAGTATTCAAGTCTCCTATGATACTCCCACTATTTCGAATAAGAAGAATTTTGCTTGTGTGGATAGCAATAAATTTTCTATGCTTGTAGATCATGAAAAGAATGTTTTAGGTGCTGGTTATATTGTTGAATTCATTCATGATGCTACTGAAAATTATTATGAGGGAGGAATATATGCTTGTAGGAATTGCAATAATATCAAGTTTCCTCCCTATGTGCTTAAAATCTTGAAGTTATGCTTGTTTTGCCTTCCTATGCTAGTTGATTATTGTTCCCATAAGTTGTTTGCTCACAAAATCCCTATGCATAGGAAGTGGGTTATACTTAAATGTGCTAGTCATATTCTTCATGATGCTCTCTTTATGTTTCAATTCTTATCTTTTATGTGAGCATCATTTCATCATGCCTAGCTAGGGGCGTTAAACGATAGCGCTTGTTGGTAGGCAACCCAATTTATTTTTGTTCCTTGCTTTTGTTCCTGTTTAGTAATAAATAATTCATATAGCCTCTGGTTAGATGTGGTTTTATGTTTTAATTAGTGTTTGTGCCAAGTAGAACTTTTGGAAAGACTTGGGTGAAGTCTTTGTGATCTTGCTGTAAAAAACAGAAACTTTAGCGCTCACGAGATTAGCTACCATTTTTTACTGGAGAGTGCTTTTAGGTTGATTCCTTTTGCAGATTATTAACAGACAAATTCCTCAGGTACACCAATTTATTTCATAATTGTTGAAGTTACAGAAGTATTCGAATGATACAGATTACTACAGACTGTTCTGTTTTTGACAGATTCTGTTTTCTATGTGTTGTTTGCTTATTTTGATGAATCTATGAGTAGTATCGGAGGGTATGAACCATACAGAAGTTGAAATATAGTAGATATTACACCAATATAAATAAATAATGAGTTTATTACAGTACCTTAAAGTGGTGGTCTGTTTTCTTATACTAACGGAGCTTACGAGTTTTGTTTTGAGTTTTGTGTTGTGAAGTTTTCAAGTTTTGGGTAAAGATTCAATGGACTATGGAATAAGAAGTGGCAATAGCCTAAGCTTGGGGATGACCAAGGCACCTCAAGGTAATATCCAAGGACAACCAAGAGCCTAAGCTTGGGGATGCCTCGGAAGGCATCCCCTCTTTCGTCTTCGTTCATCGATAACTTTACTTGAAGCTATATTTTTTATTCACCACATGATATGTGTTTTGCTTGGAGCATCATTTTCTTTTATTAGTATTAGCTTGCTGTTATTTAGAATAATGTTTTGCATCTTTATTTTCAATAAAAATGTCAAGGATAGACTTTACCATGCTTATTTTGCAAGTATACATGTTGCTGTTTGGAAACAGAAAGTTTACCGCTGTTACAAAAATTCACTAGAAAAGTCAGAGAATGATATAATGTTGAAACTTTTTGCATAATGAGATCTGATAAGTCTCCTACAGCGTATTATGTTTCTTATAATTTTTTGAGTTAGGGAAGTATGATGAATATTGCATTCTTTACAGACTATACTGTTTTGGCAGATTGCTGTTATGTTTGCATTGTTTGCATATGTTTGCTTGTTTAATGATTCTATTTTAGGATAGAAGTATTAAATATGCAGAGACATTTAGTATGAAATGTTGAATAATAATGTTAGTAATTTGTTACAATAGAAAATGATAAGGTTTTTGCATTGTTTTATACTAACTTATCTCACGAGTTCTTGTTGAGTTTGGTGTGAATGAAGCTTTCGAGATTTAGGAAACCGTGATATAAAAGGAATTAAGGAGACAATAGCTCAAGCTTGGGGATGCCCAAGGCACCCCAAGATAATATTTCAAGAAGTCTCAATCATCCAAGCTTGGGGATGCCCCGGTAGGCATCCCACCTTTCTTCTTCAACAATTAACGGTTAGTATCAGTTAACCTAAGTTTTCGCTTCTTCACATGAGTCGTGTTATCCTTGCAATATCATTTTGTTTTGCTTTGCTTGTTGTATGAATAAAATACCAAAATCTGAAATTCTTAATTGAGAGAGAGAGAGTCTTCATATAGTTATATAATTATTTAGCTACTCATTGATCTTCACTTATATCTTTTTGAAGTAGTTTGTCATTTACTCGTGTGCTTCACTTATATCCTATGAGTAAATGGTTGAATGAGTTGAGTGTCATAAATCTGAAATTATATATGTCTCATTTTCTTACCCCATGGGGAGTAATGACTTCACATCTAAGAAGTAGAGGTTGTAAATTTATTGAAGGTTAGCAAGCATTGTATTGGTCATTTGAACAATTCCTGAAAGAATATTGAAGGAAGGGAGATTTCACATATAAATATACTATCTTGAACATCTTTTATAATTGTGAGCACTCATTAAGTATGACATGCTAAAGAGTTGATGTTGGACAAGGAAGACAACGTAATGGGTTATGTTTTCTCACATCTCAGTTAAAGTATATTGCCATGGATCATTCAAACATGTTGAGATTGCCTTTCCCCCTCATGCTAGCCAAAATTCCTTGCACCAAGTAGAGATACTACTTGTGCTTCCAAATATCCTTAAACCCAGTTTTTGCCATGAGAGTCCACCATACCTACCTATAGATTGAGTAAGATCCTTTAAGTAAGTTGTCATTGGTGCATGCAATAAAAATTGCTCTCTAAATATGTATAATCTATTAGTGTGAAGAAAATAAGCTTTATACGATCTTGGTATGGAAGCAATAAAAGCGACGGACTGCATAATAAAGGTCCATATACAAGTGGCAATATAAAGTGACGTTCTTTTGCAATAAGATTTTGTGCATCCAACCATAAAAGCGCATGACAACCTCTGCTTCCCTCTGCGAAGGGCCTATCTTTTACCTTATGTCTTTTACTTTATGCAAGAGTCAATATGATCTTCTGATGAGGACATCAATACCATTATTACACCCACAACCCCTACTGCTACATATACTGGACCAATTACTAGAGCTCGCGCACGCCAATTAAATTATCATGTACTTTCGTTTCTTGGTAATGATTCTAATGTTCATGAGAATATGATGATGCCTAAATTGGATACATTTGTTTTGCTTACAAATGAAGGGCCTAGCTTGGAGAAGGATGAACATTGGAGCAAGAACAAGCATGGAGATGATGGCATGCGCAAGGGGAACAAGAACGGAGTTACAAGTGATGATTTCAGGACTTTGAAGCCACCATAATGGGTGCATGAAGCCTTGGGCGAAATATACAAGATGCCACTTCATAAATTTCGTCCCGAGGCTATTCTAGGTGCTGCGTCACCTTATTATTGGGCCAGGTCTATGTAATTTCGAAATACACAAGTATAGGCTATTTTTAGAGTCTGTATGTGTGGGGAAACAAGAGATAGGGTTGATTTCGGACCCCTCCACCAAGGGCCACGAAATCCCCCCCTCTTCCTCCATATATACAGCCCTTAGGGCACCGTTTAGACTTTGGGTTTTGTTTAGATTAAAAGTTTGCCATAGCTGCAACTTCACGTACTTCTTTTGTGTTCAACGACCAGACAAAGGCGTCACAGAACCCCACCTTGATCAATAAAGCTTTCATCTTATATTCGCAATATCCAGATTGCAATCTCAGTTTCTTGCTTGTTCTTCGTTTGCTCGCAGAAAACAGACCCTCGTGGTCAGGTTGATCGTGCTTCGGCGTGGTCAATAACCTCCCGGAGTTGGTTTCACGATTGCTAAGGCGCGACGTTCTCGCACGTTCGTAGTCGGATCGTCAAAGTCGACTTCCACCAAAGCGATATCCATCATCTCATCGAAAGACGGGACACCTTTGCCTCTATCAAATGGTATCAGATTTCCAGGTTGCTCGGTGAGATTTTACAGTTTTTCGTAGTTTAGATCGAGTCGGTTCTTCATACCTACAGTCCATGAAAAAGCCACAAAAAAATTAGGGTTAGTTCATCATATCCGAACCAATCTGAGCCTTTGCATAATCTTTTTAGGGTTTTGCTTTGTTGAATTTGCGGTTGCATCGTCGTGTCTAGTTGCTGGTCTTAGCATCTAGTCCTTTAGAGTTTCGAGTTCTCACAGTTTGTCACGCCGCCGCCGCACCATCTTCATCATTGTTGCCATATACCACCACCGCTGCCATATCTCACCAACGCTGCCTTATACCACCACCGCTGCCATATCCACCAACGCTGCCATATACGACCGATCCATATCCATATACCACCATCGCTATCATATACCACCACCGCTGCCATATCCTACCACCATATATCCACCACCAATCCGAGTTCTTTTCGCATTAGGTTTGTTTCCGAGATCCATCTAATTTCGGATTCGTGTTTCCTTGCCTGAGTAGGTTTCGGAAGAAAAAAAAAGAGTCTGGAGACCCCCGGGCAGTTTTTAGGCCAAAATTTCGGTGACCGAAAATATTTTTTCCCTACCTATTTTTAGGTTCCCAGGAGTGTTTTGAGACATTCGCCATCATAGTGATTTTTTGTCGCACTTTTTCGTCGTCGCTGCCCTGATTTCTGAAAAAAAATTGTCAAAAAATTTCGTGCCCATCCTGTCAGTTTGACCTGGGAAGAGTTTTGAGACACTCGCCATTATAGTGATCTTTCGCAAAAAAAGGCAGCGCAAAAAAAACAGAGCGGAATTTTTTCCCCAGAGTGTGCTTTTCCCTTGTTTACGTGCAGCATCATGATTTTTTTAGTGTTCTAGGCTCGCATCTCTAGCACGGTCTAGCCTAGGACCAACACAGTACCGTTGTTGAGCGTTTATTCAACTTTGTATCTCTGAATTGATTATTGCTGACCCTTTTTGCTACCATATTATAAGCCTTCCCAGCTCCACATACATCTACGTCGTGTGTTTGACTCTCCCTGGTAATAATATGGACGTAGATGTATGTGGAGCTGAGAAGGCTTATAATATGGTAGCAAAAAGGGTCAGCAATAATATGTGGAGCTGGGAAGGCTTATAATATGGTAGTCACTCTATCCAAGCTTTGAGACTTTTGACTACAACGGTTGACGATCACCACCTGCTGCTGGGTAAGAACTGGTAATAATTTGAGATTCGCTTGAAGGATTTGTGACACACCGCCACCACCACCACTTCCTAGTAGTCTGTAGAATCATATTCTTTTGTGTTTCTATTGCTGCTAACCATGCCAGGATCACAAGCCGACGAGATTGACTGGGAGAACATGACGAACAAGGATCTTCATGATAAATTTCATCAAATGTTGGGTCAACAGATGGAAGACGTGATGGCCAGTTTTGGAAAGGCATTGGAAAGGATGGATGACATTGAGAAGACAATTGACACCAAGTTGGACGCCAAGTTTGATGAATTACTCAAACGTCTCCCACAACCAGTTCTACGCCGAGATACAGTAGGGCGAGCACAGCGTGTTCCTATTGAGCGAGGACAAAATTCTGGTGCCGCTGCTACTGCTGTTGGTGCTTCTGTAGCTCCTACTGTTACTGCAGAGGTGGATGACTATTACGAGGATGAGGTTGATCAAAATCAGAACTACGTGCAACCACCAGCACCACCACCAGCAGGTCGACCTCAGGTATATGTTCACAACGGTAGGCCTGCACCACCACCTCAGGTACGAGATAATGACCATATTCCTAAACTGAAATTGAATATTCCACCATTTGAGGGTAGATATGTTCCTGATATATATCTTACTTGGGAGTTAGAAACTGAACAACGTTTTACTTGTTTGCAATATCCCGAGGAGAGACGGGTTGTTGCTGTTGTTTGTGCTTTCACTAGTTTTGCATGTGTATGGTGGTCTGAACATTGTAGATTATATCCTATTCCAGCTACTTGGGCTGCTTTGAAAACTGCTATGCGTACTCGTTGGGTTCAACCATATTATCAATGTGAATTGCTTCAAAAATTGCAGCATTTAAGACAAGGAAAAAATTATGTAGAAGAGTATTATCAGGAATTACAAACTGGCATGATTGGATGTGGGATTGTTGAAGAGAATGAAGCTATGCTTGCACGTTTTATGGGTGGATTAAATAGAGAGATTCAGACCATTCTAGAGTTTAAGGAGTATACTAATATCACTCGTTTATTCCATCTTGCTTGTAAAGCTGAACGTGAAGTGCAGGATCGACAAGCATTAGCGCGAACTAACTTTTCTGCAGGTCGACCTTCATCATGGACACCACGTGCATCTTCTACTTCCACAGCACCAGCACCTTCATCAGGTGCCACCTACAGCCGTGATACAAGAAAGCAGACACAACCACCACTATCTGCCAAGAGCGCACCTGCTGGGCCTGCACAGGGCTCTTCTTCTTCTATGGCATCAACAGGGCACACAAGTGATATTATTTGTCGTCGTTGTAAGGGAAGAGGTCATTATGCGAGAGAATGCAAATCTCAGCGTGTGATGATTGCTACTGAGGATGGTGGGTATGAGTCTGCTAGTGACTATGATGAGGAGACTTTGGCCCTTATTACACGTGAAGAACATGGTGCATATGATTCTGATCATGAGACGCAATACATGGCTCCTGAAGCCGCTGACAGGTATGAAAGTTTAGTTGCTCAACGTGTTTTGAGTGTGCAGGTCACACAAGCTGAGCAAAATTAGAGGCATAATTTGTTCCATACAAAGGGAGTTGTGAAGGAACGTTTTGTGCGTGTTATCATAGACGGAGGGAGCTGCAACAACTTGGCTAGCATGGAGATGGTGAAGAAGCTATCTCTCACCACAAGACCACATCCACATCCTTACTACATCCAATGGTTCAACAACAGCGGCAAGGTTAAGGTAACACATACTGTTCGTGTGCATTTTAGTATCTCTACATATGCTGATTATGTTGATTGTGATGTGGTACCTATGCAAGCATGTTCCTTATTACTTGGTCGACCATGGCAATTTGATAAAAATTCTGTCCACCATGGTAGAAACAATCAGTATACTCTTGTTCATAAGGATAAAAATATTACTTTGCTTCCTATGACTCTTGATTCCATTTTGAAAGATGATATTAATAGAGCTAATAAAGCAAAACAGGAGAAGAATAAGAGTGAAAATCAGATTGTGGCAAAAGAATTTGAGCAACAAATGAAGCCTAATAATAAACCATCTAGTGTTGCCTCTGAAATTAAATTGAAAAGTGCATGTTTATATACCACTAAATCTGATATTGATGAGCTAGATTTTAGCAAATCTGTTTGCTATGCTTTTGTGTGCAAAGAGGCATTATTTTCATTCGAGGACGTGCCTTCCTCTTTGCCCCCTGCTGTCACTAACATTTTGCAGGAGTTCGCTGACGTCTTCCCACAAGACGTGCCACTGGGTTTACCACCTATTCGAGGGATTGAACATCAAATTAACTTAATTCCCGTTGCATCGCTACCCAACCGTGCACCATACCGTACCAATCCAGAGGAGACGAAGGAGATTATGCGTCAAGTACAAGAACTTCTCAACAAAGGTTATATACGCGAATCCCTTAGTCATTGTGTTGTTCCTATTATTTTAGTGCCGAAAAAGGATGGTACATCGCCTATGTGTGTTGATTGTAGAGTGATGTCTACTACACAACCTTCTTCTTGTATACGTTGTTGGGCCTGCAAGTGCACAGGTTTGTAGGACAGTAGCAAATTTCCCTCAAGTGGATGACCTAAGGTTTATCAATCCGTAGGAGGCATAGGATGAAGATGGTCTCTCTCAAGAAACCCTGCAACCAAATAACAAAAAGTCTCTTGTGTCCCCAACGCACCAATAAAATGGTAAATTGTATAGGTGCACTAGTTCGGCGAAGAGATGAAGATACAAGTGCAATATGGATGGTAGATAAAGGTTTTTGTAATCTGAAATAATAAAAACAGCAAGGTAACTAATGATAAAAGTGAGCATAAACGGTATTGCAATGATAGGAAACAAGGCCTAGGGTTCATACTTTCACTAGTGCAAGTTCTCTCAACAATAATAACATAGATAGATCATATAACAAGCCCTCAACATGCAACAAAGAGTCACTCCAAAGCCACTAATAGCGGAGAACAAACATAGAGATTATGGTAGGGTACGAAACCACCTCAAAGTTATTCTTTCGGATCGATCTATAAAAGAGTTCGTACTAGAATAACACCTTAAGACACAAATCAACCAAAACCCTAATGTCACCTAGATACTCCATTGTCACCTCAAGTATCCGTGGGCATGATTATACGATATGCATCACACAATCTCATATTCATCTATTCAACCAACACAAAGTACTTCAAAGAGTGCCCCAAAGTTTCTATCGGAGAGTCAAGAACGTGTGCCAACCCCTATGCATAGGTTCATGGGCGGAACCCGCAAGTTGGTCACCAAAACATACATCAAGAGGCACATGATATCCCATTGTCACCACAGATAAGCACGGCAAGACATACATCAAGTGTTCTCATAAAAGACTCAATCCGATAAGATAACTTCAAAGGGGAAACTCAATTCATCACAAGAGAGTAGAGGGGGAGAAACATCATAAGATCCAACTACAATAGCAAAGCTCGGGATACATCAAGATCGTGCCATAAAGGGAACACGAGAGAGAACACGAGAGAGAGAGAGAGATCAAACACATTGCTACTGGTACATACCCTCAGCCCCGAGGGTGAACTACTCCCTCCTCGTCATGGAGAGCACCGGCATGATGAAGATGGCCACCGTTGAAGGATCCCCCCTCCGGCAGGGTGCCGGGAAGGGCTCCTAAGAGGTTTTTGGTGGCTACAGAGGCTTGCGCCAGCAGAACTCCCGATCTATCTTCTCCGTGGATGTTTTTAGGGTACGTGGGACTATATAGGCGAGAGAAGTCGGTCGGGAGGTGCTCGAGGGGCCCACGATACTGGGGGGCGCTGTTGGGGAACGTAGCAGAAATTCAAAATTTTCCTACGAGTCACCAAGATCTATCTATGGAGAAACTAGCAACGAGGGGAAGGAGAGTGCATCTACATACCCTTGTAGATCGCTAAGCGGAAGCGTTCAAAAGAACGGGGTTGAAGGAGTCATACTCGTCGTGATCCAAATCACCGGAGATCCTAGTGCCGAACGGACGACACCTCCGCGTTCAACACACGTACAGCCCGGTGACGTCTCCCATGCCTTGATCCAGCAAGGAGAGAGGGAGAGGTTGACGAAGACTCCGTCCAGCATCAGCACAGCGGCGTAGTGGTGGTGGAGGAGCGTGGCAATCCTGCAGGGCTTCGCCAAGCATCGCGGGAGAGGAGAAGGGAGAGAGGTAGGGCTGCGCCAGGGAGAGGTCAAACTCATCTGTTGGCAGCCCCAAAACCCTCAAGTATATATAGGGGGAGAGGGAGGGCTGCACCCCCACCTAGGGTTCCACCCCTAGGGGCGGCGGCCAGCCCAAACCCATCTAGGGTGCGGCCAAGGGGGGGAGAGGGGAAACTTGCCCCCCAAGTTAGGTGGGTGCGCCCCCTCCCCCAAACCCTAGGCGGCTTGGGCCCTTGTGGGGGGCGCACCAGCCCACCTGGGGCTGGTCCCCTCCCACACTTGGCCCATGCTGCCCTCCGGGGATGCTGGCCCCACTTGGTGGACCCCCCGGGACCCTCCCGATGGTCCCGGTACATTACCGATAAAACCCGAAACTTTTCCGGTGACCAAAACAGGACTTCCCATATATAAATCTTTACCTCCGGACCATTCCGGAACTCCTCGTGACATCCGGGATCTCATCCGGGACTCCTAACAACATTCGGTAACCACATACAAACTTCCTTTATAACCCTAGCGTCATCGAACCTTAAGTGTGTAGACCCTACGGGTTCGGGAACCATGCAGACATGACCGAGACGTTCTCCGGTCAATAACCAACAGCGGGATCTGGATACCCATGTTGGCTCCCACATGTTCCACGATGATCTCATCGGATGAACCACGATGTCAAGGACTCAATCGATCCCGTATACAATTCCCTTTGTCTAGCGGTATTGTACTTGCCCGAGATTCGATCGTCGGTATGCCGATACCTTGTTCAATCTCGTTACCGGCAAGTCTCTTTACTCGTTCCGTAACACATCATCCCGTGATCAACCCCTTGGTCACATTGTGCACATTATGATGATGTCCTACCGAGTGGGCCCAGAGATACCTCTCCGTCAACCGGAGTGACAAATCCCAGTCTCGATTCGTGCCAACCCAACAGACACTTTCGGAGATACCTGTAGTGCACCTTTATAGCCACCCAGTTACGTTGTGACGTTTGGTACACCCAAAGCATTCCTACGGTATCCGGGAGTTGCACAATCTCATGGTCTAAGGAAATGATACTTGACATTAGAAAAGCTTTAGCATACGAACTACGATCTTTGTGCTAGGCTTAGGATTGGGTCTTGTCCATCACATCATTCTCCTAATGATGTGATCCCGTTATCAACGACATCCAATGTCCATGGTCAGGAAACCGTAACCATCTATTGATCAACGAGCTAGTCAATCAGAGGCTTACTAGGGACATGGTGTTGTCTATGTACCCACACATGTATCTGAGTTTCCTATCAATACAATTATAGCATGGATAATAAACGATTATCATGAACAAGGAAATATAATAATAATAACTAATTTATTATTGCCTCTAGGGCATATTTCCAACAGTCTCCCACTTGCACTAGAGTCAATAATCTAGTTCACATCGCCATGTGATTAACACTGATAGGTCACATCGCCATGTGACCAACATCCAAAGAGTTTACTAGTGTCCTAAACTAGTTCACATCACCATGTGATTAAGACTCAATGAGTTCTGGGGTTTGATCATGTTTTGCTTGTGAGAGAGGTTTTAGTCAACGGGTCTGCAACATTCAGATCCGTATGTACTTCGCAATTCTCTATGTCATATTGTAAATGCTGCTTCCACGCTCCACTTGGAAGCTATTCCAAATGGTTGCTCCACTATACGTATCCGGTTTGCTACTCAGAGTCATTCGGATAGGTGTTAAAGCTTGCATCGACGTAACCCTTTACGCCGAACTCTTTATCACCTCCATAATCGAGAAACATGTCCTTTATTTACTCCAAGGACAATTTTGACCGCTGTCCAATGATCCATTCCTGGATCATTCTTGTACCCCTTGACTGACTCATGGCAAGGCACACTTCCGGTGCGGTACACAGCATAGCATACTATAGAGCCTACGTCTGAAGCATAGGGGACGACCTTCGTCCTTTCTCTCTCTTCTGCCGTGGTCGAGCTTTAACTCTTAACTTCATACCTTACAACTCAGGCAAGAACTCCTTCTTTGACTGATCCATCTTGAACACCTTCAAGATCATGTCAAGGTATGTGCTCATTTGAAAGTACCATTAGCGTTTTTGATCTATCCTCATAGATCTTGATGCTCAATGTTCAAGTAGCTTAATCCAGGTTTTCCATTGAAAAACACTTTTCAAATAACCCTATATGCTTTCCAGAAATTCTACATCATTTCTGATCAACAATATGTCAACAACATATACTCATCAGAAATTCTATAGTGCTCCCACTCACTTCTTTGGAAATACAAGTTTCTCATAAACTTTTGTATAAACCCAAAATCTTTGATCATCTCATCAAAACGTACATTCCAACTCCGAGATGCTTACTCCAGTCCTTAGAAGGATTGCTAGAGTTTTGCATATTTGTTAGCGTTCTTCAGGATTGTCAAAACCTTCTGGTTGTATCACATACAACCTTTCCTCAAGAAAACTGTCAAGGAAACAATGTTTTGACATCCTATATGCAAGATTTCATAAATAATGCAGTAACTGCTAATCCAATTCCAACAGACTCTTAGCATCGCTACGAGTGAGAAAGCCTCACCGTAGTCAACTCCTTGAACTTGTCGGAAAACATCTTTAATGACAAGCCGAGCTTTCTTAATGGTGATACTTACCATCATTGTATGTCTTCCTTTTAAAATCCATCTTTACCCAACGGCCTTACGACCATCAAGTATTTCTTCCAAAGTCATGGATCCTCTCTCGGATTTTATGGCCTCGAGCCATTCGTCGGAATCCGGGCCCACCATCGCTTCTCCATAGCTCGTAGGTTCATTGTTGTCTAGCAACATGACCTCTAAGACAGGATTGCGTACCACTCTGAAGTAGTACGCATCCTTGTCGACCTACGAGGTCCGGTAGTGACTTGATCCGAAGCATCATGATCACTATCATCAGCTTCCACTTCAATTGGTGTAGGTGCCACATGAACAACTTCATGTGCCCTGCTACACACTGGTTGAAGTGATGGTTCAATAACCTCATCAAGTCTCCACCATCCTCCCACTCAATTCTTTCGAGAGAAACTTTTCCTCGAGAAAGGACCTGATTCCAGAAACAATCCCTTTTGCTTCCGGAACTGAGACTGGAGGTATACCCAACTGTTTTGGGTGTCCTATGAAGATGCATTTATCCGCTTTGGGTTCGAGCTTATCAGCCTGAAACTTTTTCACATAAGCGTCGCAGCCCCAAACTTTTAAGAAACGACAACTTAGGTTTCTCCAAACCATAGTTCAAACGGTGTCGTCTCAACGGAATTACGTGGTGCCCTATTAAAGTGAGTGCGGTTGTCTCTAATGCCTAACCCATGAACGATAGTGGTAATTCGATAAGAGACATCATGGTACGCACCATATCCAATAGGGTGCAACTATGATGTTCGGACACACCATCACACTATGGTGTTCCAGGCGGTATTAATTGTGAAACAATTTCCACAATGTCTTAATTGCGTGCCAAAGCTCGTAACTCAGATACTCATCTCTATGATCATATCATAGACATTTTATCCTCTTGTCACAATGATCTTCAACTTCACTCTGAAATTACTTGAACCATTCAATAATTCAGACTTGTGTTTCATCAAGTAAATATACTCAGTATCTACTTAAATCATCTGTGAAGTAAGAACATAACGATATTCACTGCATGCCTCAGCACTCATTGGACTGCACACATCAAAATGTGTTACTTCCAACAAGTTGCTATCTTGTTCCATCTTACTGAAAACGAGGCTTTTCAGTCATCTTGCCTATGTGGTATGATTTGCATATCTCAAGTGATTCAAAATCAAGTGAGTCCAAACGATCCATCTGCATGGAGTTTCTTCATGCGTATACACCAATAGACATGGTTTGCATGTCTCAAACTTTTCAAAAACGAGTGAGTCCAAAGATCCATCAACATGGAGCTTCTTCATGCGTTTTACACCAATATGACTTACATGGCAGTGCCACAAGTAAGTGGTACTATCATTACTATCTTATATCTTTGGCATGAAAATGTGTATCACTACGATCGAGATTCAATAAACCATTCCTTTTAGGTGCAAGACCATTGAAGGTATTATTCAAATAAACAGAGTAACCATTATTCTCCTTAAATGAATAACCGTATTGCGACAGACATAATCCAATCATGTCTATGCTCAACGCAAACACCAAATAACAATTATTTAGGTTTAACACCAATCTCGATGGTAGAGGGAGCGTGCGATGCTTGATCACATCAACCTTGGAAACACTTCCAACACATATCGTCAGCTCACCTTTAGCTAGTCTCCGTTTATTCCGTAGCTTTTATTTCGAGTTACTAACACTTAGCAACCGAACCGGTATCTAATACCCTGGTGCTACTAGGAGTACTAGTAAAGTACACATTAACATAATGTATATCCAATATACTTCTATCGACCTTGCCAGCCTTCTTATCTACCAAGTATCTAGGGTAATTCTGCTCCAGTGGCTGTTCCCCTTATTACAGAAGCACTTAGTCTCGGGTTTGGGTTCAACCTTGGGTTTCTTCACTGGAGCAGCAACTGATTTGCCGTTTCATGAAGTGCCCCTTCTTGCCCTTGCCCTTCTTGAAACTAGTGGTTTCACTAACCATCAACAATTGATGCTCCTTCTTGATTTCTACTTTCGCGGTGTCAAACATCGTGAATATCTCAAGGATCATCATATCTATCCCTGATTTGTTATAGTTCATCACGAAGCTCTAGCAGCTTGGTGGCAATGACTTTGGAGAAACATCACTATCTCATCTGGAAGATCAACTCCCACTCGATTCAAGTGATTGTTGCACTCAGACAATCTGAGCACAAGCTCAACGATTGAGCTTTTCTCCCTTAGTTTGCAGGCTAAGAAAATCGTCGGAGGTCTTATACCTCTTGACGTGGGCACGAGCCTGAAATCCCAATTTCAGCCCTCG
The DNA here is from genome assembly GCF_018294505.1 of Triticum aestivum. NCBI lineage: Eukaryota > Viridiplantae > Streptophyta > Magnoliopsida > Poales > Poaceae > Triticum > Triticum aestivum. The sequence continues at coordinate 583,131,777 of NC_057810.1, forward strand.
AAACATCTCATATGTTCCGCGATGTTTCAAAAACGTCTTTGGTGCCTCAACTCTAAACCATTTAACTGAACTATCACGTAGTTATCAAAACGTGTATGTACGATGTTCGCAACATCCACAGACGACGTTTTGGGGTTCAGCACACTGAGCGGTGCATTAAGGACATAAGCTTTCTACTGTCCGCATAATCGCTACTGTCAACTTTCAACTATATTTTCTCTAGGAACATATCTAAACAGTGGAACTAAAGCGCGAGCTTACGACATAATTTGCAAAGATCTTTTGACTATGTTCAGGATAATTAAGTTCATCTCATGAACTCCCACTCAGATAGACATCCCTCCAGTCATCCAAGTGATTACATGATCCGAGTCAACTAGGCCGTGTCCGATCATCACGTGAGACGGACTAGTCATCATCGGTGAACATCTTCATGTTGATCGTATCTACTATACGACTCATGCTCGACCTTTCGGTCTCTTGTGTTCCGAGGCCATGTCTGTACATGCTAGGCTCGTCAAGTTAACCTAAGTGTTTCGCGTGTGTAAATCTGGCTTACACCCGTTGTATGTGAACGTAAGAATCTATCACACCCGATCATCACGTGGTGCTTCGAAACGACGAACTTTCGCAACGGTGCACAGTTAGGGGGAACACTTTCTTGAAATTTTAATGAGGGATCATCTTATTTACTACCGTCGTTCTAAGCAAATAAGATGTAGAAACATGATAAACATCACATGCAATCAAAATAGTGACATGATATGGCCAATATCATTTTGCTCCTTTTGATCTCCATCTTCGGGGCTCCATGATCATCATCGTCACCGGCATGACACCATGATCTCCATCATCATGATCTCCATCATCGTGTCTCCATGAAGTTGTCTCGCCAACTTATTACTTCTACTACTATGGCTACCGGTTAGCAATAAAGTAAAGTAATTACATGGCGTTGTTCAATGACACGCAGGTCATACAATAAATAAAGACAACTCCTATGGCTCCTGCCGGTTGTCATACTCATCGACATGCAAGTCGTGATTCCTATTACAAGAACATGATCAATCTCATACATCACATATCATTCATCACATTCTTCTTGGCCATATCACATCACATAGCATACCCTGCAAAAACAAGTTAGACGTCCTCTAATTGTTGTTTGCATGTTTTACGTGGCTGCTATGGGTTTCTAGCAAGAACGTTTCTTACCTACGCAAAAACCACAACGTGATATGACAATTGCTATTTACCCTTCATAAGGACCCTTTTCATCGAATCCTATCCGACTAAAGTGGGAGAGAATGGCACCCGCTAGCCACCTTATGCAACAAGTGCATGTCAGTCGGTGGAACCTGTCTCACGTAAGTGTACGTGTAAGGTCGGTCCGGGCCGCTTCATCCCACAATACCGTCGAAACAAGATTGGACTAGTAACGGTAAGCATATTGAACAAAATCAACGCCCACAACTACTTTGTGTTCTACTCGTGCAAAGAATCTACGCAATAGACCTAGCTCATGATGCCACTGTTGGGGAACATAGCAGAAATTCAAAATTTTCCTACGAGTCACCAAGATCTATCTATGGAGAAACTAGCAACGACGGGAAGGAGAGTGCATCTACATACCCTTGTAGATCGCTAAGCGGAAGCGTTCAAGAGAACGGGGTTGAAGGAGTCGTACTCGTCGTGATCCAAATCACCGGAGATCCTAGTGCCGAACGGACGGCACCTCCGCGTTCAACACACGTACAGCTCGGTGAAGTCTCCCATGCCTTGATCCAGCAAGGAGAGAGGGAGAGGTTGAGGAAGACTCCGTCCAGCAGCAGCACAATGGCGTGGTGGTGGTGGAGGAGCGTGGCAATCCTGCGGGGCTTCGCCAAGCACCGCGGGAGAGGAGAAGGGAGAGAGGTAGGGCTGCGCCAGGGAGAGGTCAAACTCATCTATTGGCAGCCCCAAAACCGTCAAGTATATATAGGGGGAGAGGGAGGGCTGCGCCCCCACCTAGGGTTCCACCCCTAGGGGCGGCGGCCAGCCCAAACCCATCTAGGGTGCGGCCAAGGGGGGGAGAGGGGGAACTTGCCCCCCAAGTTAGGTGGGTGCGCCCCCTCCCCCAAAGCCTAGGCGCCTTGGGCCCTTGTGGGGGGCGCACCAGCCCACCTGGGGCTGGTCCCCTCCCATACTTGGCCCATGCTGCCCTTCGGGGATGCTGGCCCCACTTGGTGGACCCCCCGGGACCCTCCCGGTGGTCCCGGTACGTTACCGATAAAACCCGAAACTTTTCCGGTGACCAAAACAGGACTTCCCATATATAAATCTTTACCTTCGGACCATTCCGGAACTCCTTGTGACGTTCGGGATCTCATCCGGGACTCCGAACAGCATTCGGTAACCACATACAAACTTCCTTTATAACCCTAGCGTCATCGAACCTTAAGTGTGTAGACCCTACGGGTTCGGGAACCATGCAGACATGACCGAGACGTTCTCCGGTCAATAACCAACAGCGGGATCTGGATACCCATGTTGGCTCCCACATGTTCCACGATGATCTCATCGGATGAACCACGATGTCAAGGACTCAATCGATCCCGTATACAATTCCCTTTGTCTAGCGGTATTGTACTTGCCCGAGATTCGATCGTCGGTATGCCGATACCTTGTTCAATCTCGTTACCGGCAAGTCTCTTTACTCGTTCCGTAACACATCATCCCATGATCAACCCCTTGGTCACATTGTGCACATTATGATGATGTCCTACCGAGTGGGCCCAGAGATACCTCTCCGTCAACCGGAGTGACAAATCCCAGTCTCGATTCGTGCCAACCCAACAGACACTTTCGGAGATACCTGTAGTGCACCTTTATAGCCACCCAGTTACGTTGTGACGTTTGGTACACCCAAAGCATTCCTACGGTATCCGGGAGTTGCACAATCTCATGGTCTAAGGAAATGATACTTGACATTAGAAAAGCTTTAGCATACGAACTACGATCTTTGTGCTAGGCTTAGGATTGGGTCTTGTCCATCACATCATTCTCCTAATGATGTGATCCCGTTATCAACGACATCCAATGTCCATGGTCAGGGAACCGTAACCATCTATTGATCAATGAGCTAGTCAATCAGAGGCTTACTAGGGACATGGTGTTGTCTATGTACCCACACATGTATCTGAGTTTCCTATTAATACAATTATAGAATGGATAATAAACGATTATCATGAACAAGGAAATATAATAATAATAACTAATTTATTATTGCCTCTAGGGCATATTTCCAACAGGCGCGCCCTCCTATCTCGTGGAGACGAGTATCTTCTGACTTGAACTCCACGTCTCTATGATGATATTCTTCCAAAACATCACGTTGTCGAAGGTTTCATTCCGTTTGGACTCCGTTTGATATTCCTTTTCTTCGAAATACTGAAATAGGCAACAAAACAGCAATATGGGCTGGGCCTCCGGTTAATAGGATAGTCCCAAAAGTAATATAAAATTGTATAATAAAGCCCATAATCATTCAAAACAGGTAATATAATAGCATGGAACAATCAAAAATTATAGATACGTTGGAGACGTATCAAGCATCCCCAAGCTTAATTCCTGCTCGTCCTCGAGTAGGTAAATGATAAAAACAGATTTTTTTGATGTGGAATGCTACCTAGCATGATTCTCAATGTAATTTCTCTTTATTGTGGCATGAATGTTCAGATCCAAATGATTCAAAATAAAAGTTCATATTGATAAAAGAAATAGTAACACTTCAAGCATACTAATCAAAGTAATCATGTCTTCTCAAAATAACATGGCCAAAGAAAGTTATCCATACAAAATCATATAGTCTGGCTGTTGCTCTATCTTCATCACACAAAGTATTTAATCATGCACAACCCTGATGACAAGCCAAGCAATTGTTTAATACTTTAATAATCTCAAACTCTTTCAACTTTCACGCAATACATGAGCGTGAGCCATGGACATAGCACTATATGTGAAATAGAATGGTGGTTGTGGAGAAGACAGAAAGGAGAAGATAGTCTCACATCAACTAGGCGTATCAACGGGCTATGGAGATGCCCATTAATAGATATCAATGTGAGTGAGTAGGGATTGCCATGCAACGGATGCACTAGAGCTATAAATATATGAAAGCTCAACAAAAGAAACTAAGTGGGTGTGCATCCAACTTGCTTGCTCATGAAGACCTAGGGCATTTTGAGGAAGCCCATCATTGGAATATACAAGCCAAGTTCTATAATGAAAAATTCCCACTAGTATATGAAAGTGACAACATATGAGACTCTATCATGAAGATCATGGTGCTATTTTGAAGCATAAGTGTGGAAAAAAAGAGATAGTAGCATTGTCCCTTCTCTCTTTTTCTCTCATTTTATTTCCCCCTTTTTTTCTCTTTTTTTCTTTCCCTTTTTTTCTTTGGCCTTCCTTTTTTTTCTTTTTGGCCTTTCTCTTTTTTCTTCTTCTTCTTTTTTTTTCTTTTTTGTAAAGTCCGAAGTCTCATCCCGACTGGTGGGGGAATCATAGTCTTCATCATTCTTTCCTCACTGGGACAATGCTCTAATAATGAAGATCATCACACTTTTATTGATTTACAACTCAAAGCTAGAACAAGATATGACTCTATATGAATGCCTCCGGCGGTGTACCGGGATATGCAATGAATCAAGAGTGACATGTATGAAAATTATGAAGGTGGCCTTGCCACAAGTACAATGTCAACTACATGATCATGGAAAGAGCAATATGACAAAAAGTAATGTGTGTCATATGAACGGGACGGTGGAAAGGTGCATGGCAATATATCTCGAAATGGCTATGGAAATGCCATAATAGGTAGGTATGGTGGCTGTTTTGAGGAAGGTATATGGTGGGTGTATGGTACCGGCGAGAGTTGCGCGGCACAAGAGAGGCTAGCAATGGTGGAAGGGTGAGGTGCGTATAATCCATGGACTCAACATTAGTCAAAAGAACTCATATACTTGTTGCAAAAATTTAGAAGTCATCAAAAACCAAAGCACTACATGCATGCTCCTAGGGGGATATATTGGTAGGAAAAGACCATCGCTCATCCCTGACCGCCACTCATAAGGAAGACAATCAATAAATAAAATTGTGCTCCAACTTCATCACAAAGCGGTTCACCATATGTGCATGCTACAGGAATCACAACCCTTAACACAAGTATTTTTCATAATCACCTCAACTAGCATGACTCTAATATCACTACCTCCATATCTCAAAACAATTATCAAGTATCAAATTGATCATAGCATCCAATTCACTTCCTATGAAAGTTTTCGTTCAAATTACCATTCTGTTTAAGACTCTCAAAGTAATATAAGTGAAGCATGAGAGTTCATTAATTTCTACAAAATATAACCACCGTTGTGCTCTAAAAGATATAAGTGAAGCACTAGAGCAAACGACAAACTACTCCAACAAGATATAAGTGAAGTTCAATGAGTAGCTAAATAATTATGCAACTATGCAAAGACTCTCTCTCATTAAAGAATTTCAGATCTTGGTATCTTATTCAAACATCAAGCAAAACAAAATAAAAGACAATGCAAGGATAGCACAACTCATGTGAAGAAGCAAAAACTTAGGCTCAACCGATACTAACCGATGATTGTTGAAGAAGAAAGGTGGGATGCCTAACGGGGCATCCCCAAGCTTAGATGCTTGAGACTTCTTGAAATATTATCTTGGGGTGCCTTGTGCATCCCCAAGCTTGAACTTTTGTGTCTCCTTAATTCCTCTCATATCATGGTTTCTCTTTTTATCAAAAGCTTCATTCACAACAAACTCAACAAGAACTCGTGAGATAGGTTAGTATAAACCAATGCAAAACCTTATCATTTTCTACTGTAACAAAGCACTAAAATTATTATTCAACATTGAATACTAAATGCCTCTGCATATTTAATACTCCTATCATCAAATAGAATCATTAAACAAGCAAACATATGCAAACAATGCAACCATAACAGCAATCTGTCAAAACAGTACAGTCTGTAAAGAATGCAAGATTATCAATACTTCCCTGACTCCAAAAATTATGCAAACAATTCAACGTTATACCATTCTCTGACTTTTCTAGGGAATTTTTGCAACAGTGGTAAATTTTCTGTTTTCAAACAGCAACATGTATACTAGCAAAATAAGCATGGCAAAGGCTATCCTTGACTTTTTTATTGAAACTAAAGATGCAAAACATTACTCTAAATAACATAAAGCAAAAACTAACAAAATAAATTGACGCTCCAAGCAAAACACATATCATGTGGTGAATAAAAATATAGCTCCAAGTAAAGTTACCGATGAACAAAGACGAAAGAGGGGATGCCATCCGAGGCATCCCCAAGCTTAGGCTCTTGGTTGTCCTTGAATATTACCTTGGGGTGCCTTGGGCATCCCTAATCTTAGGCTCTTTCCACTCCTTATTCCATAGTCCATCGAATCTTTACCCAAAACTTGAAAACTTCAACCACACAAAACTCAAAACAAAACTCATAAGTTCCGTTAGTATATGAAAATAAAACCACCACTTAGGTACTGTAATGAACTCATTATTTATTCATATTGGTGTAAAACCTACTGTATTACAACTTCTCTATGGTTCATACCACTTAATACTAGCCATAGATTGATCAAAATAAGCAAACAACACATAGAAAACAGAATCTCTCAAAAACAGAACAGTCTGTAGTAATCTGTATCAAACGTATACTTATGGAACTCAAAAAATTATGAAATAAATTGATGGACCTGAGAAATTTGTCTATTAATCATCTTCAAAAAGAATCAACCTAAAAGCACTCTCCAGTAAAAAATGGCAGCTATTTTCGTGAGCGCTAAAGTTTCTGTTTTTTACAGCAAGATCACATAAACTTCACTCAAGTCTTCCCAAAGGTTCTACTTGGCACTTTATTGAAACAAAAGCTATAAAACATGATTACTACAGTAGCATAATTATGTGGACACACAAAAACAGTAAGGATAAATATTGGGTTGTATCCCAACAAGCGCTTTTCTTTAATGCCTTTTTAGCTAGGCATAATGATGGCAATGATGCTGACATAAAAGATAAGAATTGAAACATAAAGAGAGCATCATGAAGAATATGACTAGCACATTTAAGCCTAACCCACTTCCTATGCATAGGTATTTTGTGAGCAAACAACTTATGGGAACAATAATCAATTAGCATAGGAAGGTAAAACAAGCATAGCTTCAAAATTTTCAACACATAGAGAGGAAACTTGACATTATTGCAATTCCTATAAGCATATATTCCCCCCTTACAATAATTTTCAGTAGCATAATGAATGAATTCAACAATATAACCAGCACCTAAAGCATTCTTTTCATGATCTACAAGCATAGAATTTTTATTACTCTCCACATAAGCAAATGTCTTCTCATGAATAGTAGTGGGAGCAAACTCAACAAAATAACTATCATGTGAGGCATAATCCAATTGAAAACTAAAATCATGATGACAAGTTTCATGGTTATCATTATTCTTAATAGCATACAATTCATCACAATAATCATCATAGATAGCAACTTTGTTCTCATAATCAATTGGAACCTCTTCCAAAATAGTGGAATCATCACTAGATAAAGTTGACACTCTTCCAAATCCACTTTCATGTTCATCACAATAAGATTCAACATCCTCCAAAATAGTGGGATCACTACTTCCTAAAGTTGACACCCTTCCAAACCCACTTTCATCAATATAATCATTATAAATAGGAGGCATGCTTTCATCATAATAAATATTCTCATCAAAACTAGGGGGACTAAAAATATCATCTTCATCAAACATAGCTTCCCCAAGCTTGTGGCTTTGCATATCATTAGCGTCATGGATATTCAAGGAATTCATACTAACAACATTGCAATCATGCTCATCATACAAAGATATAGTACCAAACATTCTAATGCATTCTTCTTCTAGCACTTGAGCACAATTTTCCCTTCCATCATACTCACGAAAGATATTAAAAAGACGAAGCGTATGAGACAAACTCAACTCCATTTTTTTGTAGTTTTCTTTTTATAAACTAAACTAGTGATAAAACAAGAAACAAAAGGATTCGATTGCAAGATCTAAAGATATACCTTCAAGCGCTAACCTCCCCGGCAACGGCGCCACAAAAGAGCTTGATGTCTACTACACAACCTTCTTCTTGTAGACGTTGTTGGGCCTGGAAGTGCACAGGTTTGTAGGACAGTAGCAAATTTCCCTCAAGTGGATGACCTAAGATTTATCAATCCGTAGGAGGCGTAGGATGAAGATGGTCTCTCTCAAGCAACCCTGCAACCAAATAACAAAGAGTCTCTTGTGTCCCCAACACAACCAATACAATGGTAAATTGTATAGGTGCACTAGTTCGGCGAAGAGATGAAGATACAAGTGCAATATGGATGGTAGATAAAGGTTTTTGTAATCTGAAATAATAAAAACAGCAAGGTAACTAATGATAAAAGTGAGTGTAAACGGTATTGCAATGATAGGAAACAAGGCCTAGGGTTCATACTTTCACTAGTGCAAGTTCTCTCAACAATAATAACATAGATAGATCATATAACAAGCCCTCGACATGCAACAAAGAGTCACTCCAAAGCCACTAATAGCGGAGAACAAACGTAGAGATTATGGTAGGGTACGAAACCACCTCAAAGTTATTCTTTCGGATCGATCTATAAAAGAGTTCATACTAGAATAACACCTTAAGACACAAATCAACCAAAACCCTAATGTCACCTAGATACTCCATTGTCACCTCAAGTATCCGTGGGCATGATTATACGATATGCATCACACAATCTCAGATTCATCTATTCAACCAACACAAAGTACTTCAAAGAGTGCCCCAAAGTTTCTACCAGAGAGTCAAGAACGTGTGCCAACCCCTATGCATAGGTTCATTGGCGGAACCCGCAAGTTGGTCACCAAAACATACATCAAGAGGCACATGATATCCCATTGTCACCACAGATAAGCATGGCAAGACATACATCAAGTGTTCTCATAAAAGACTCAATCCGATAAGATAACTTCAAAGGGGAAACTCAATTCATCACAAGAGAGTGGAGGGGGAGAAACATCATAAGATCCAACTACAGTAGCAAAGCTCGGGATACATCAAGATCGTGCCATAGAGGGAACACGAGAGAGAGAGAGAGATCAAACACATAGCTACTGGTACATACCCTCAGCCCCGAGGGTGAACTACTCCCTCCTCGTCATGGAGAGCACCGGGATGATGAAGATGGCCAGCGATGAAGGATCTCCCCTTCGGCAGGGTGCTGGGAAGGGCTCCCGAGAGGTTTTTGGTGGCTACAGAGGCTTGCGGCGGCGGAACTCCCGATCTATCTTCTCAGTGGATGTTTTTAGGGTACGTGGGACTATATAGGAGAAAGAAGTCAGTCGGGAGGTGCTCGAGGGGCCCACGAGACAGGGGGCACGCCCTACATGGGGGGGCGCCCTTCTATCTCGTGGAGTCCTCGAGTATCTTCTGACTTGAACTCCACGTCTCCATGATGATATTCTTCCAAAAAATCATGTTGCCGAAGGTTTCATTCCGTTTGGACTCCGTTTGATATTCCTTTTCTTCGAAATAATGAAACAGGCAATAAAACAGCAATATGGGTTGGGCCTCCGGTTAATAGGTTAGTCCCAAAAGTAATATAAAAGTGTATAATAAAGCCCATAATCATTCAAAACAGGTAATATAATAGCATGGAACAATCAAAAATTATAGATACGTTGGATACGTATCATAGAGGCATTAATAATATTACTATTCGTTATCGTCATCCTATTCCTAGGCTAGATGATATGCTTGATGAATTGAGTGGCTCTACAATATTCTCCAAAGTTGATTTGCGTAGTGGATACCATCAAATTCGTATGAAATTGGGGAATGAATGGAAAATGGCATTTAAAACTAAGTTTGGATTATATGAGTGGTTAGTCATGCCTTTTGGGTTAACTAATGCACCTAGTGCTTTCATGAGATTAATGAATGAAGTTTTACGTGCTTTCATTGGACGATTTGTGGTAGTTTACTTTGATGACATATTGATTTATAGCAGAACTTTCGAGGAACATTTGGAACATTTACGTGCTGTTTTTATTGCTCTACGTGATGCATGTTTGTTTGGTAACCTTGGGAAGTGCATCTTTTGCACCGACCGAGTGTCTTTTCTTGGCTATGTTGTTACTCCACAGGGAATTGAAGTTGATAAAGCCAAGATTGAAGCTATTGAGAGTTGGCCGTAGCCCAAAATGGTCACACAAGTGAGGAGTTTTCTTGGCCTTGCTGGATTCTATAGGCGTTTTGTGAGAGATTTCAGCACCATTGCTGCACCTCTCAATGAGCTTACAAAGAAGGATGTGCCTTTTGTTTGGGGTACCGCACAGGAAGAAGCCTTCACGGTATTTAAAGATAAGTTGACACATGCTCCTTTACTCCAACTTCCTGATTTTAATAAGACTTTTGAGCTTGAATGTGATGCTAGTGGAATTGGATTAGGAGGTGTGTTATTACAAGATGGCAAACCTGTTGCGTATTTTTCTGAAAAATTGAGTGAGCCTAGTCTAAATTATTCTACTTATGATAAAGAATTATATGCTCTTGTTCGGACTTTAGAGACCTGGCAACATTATTTATGGCTCAAAAAATTTGTTGTACATTCTGATCATGAATCTTTGAAACATATTAAAAGTCAAGCTAAACTAAATCGTAGACATGCTAAATGGGTTGAATTCATTGAGACTTTCCCTTATGTTATCAAACACAAGAAGGGTAAAGAAAATGTTATTGCTGATGCATTGTCTCGTCGCTATACTATGCTTTCACAACTTGACTTCAAAATATTTGGTTTGGAGACCATCAAAGATCAATATGTGCATGATGCTGATTTTAAAGATGTATTGCAGAATTGTAAAGAAGGGAGAACATGGAACAAGTTTGTCGTTAATGATGGATTTGTATTTCGTGCTAACAAGCTATGCATTCCAGCTAGCTCTGTTTGTCTTTTGTTGTTGCAAGAGGCGCATGGAGGGGGATTAATGGGACACTTTGGCGTGAAGAAGACAGAGGACGTACTTGATACACATTTCTTTTGGCCAAAGATGAGACGGGATGTTGAGCGTTTTATTGCTCGCTGCACTACATGTCAAAAAGCTAAGTCACGACTCAATCCTCATGGTTTATATATGCCTTTGCCTGTACCTAGTGTTCCTTGGGAGGATATATCTATGGACTTTGTTTTAGGTTTACCTCGAACAAAAAAGGGGAGGGATGGCATATTTGTTGTCATGGATAGATTCTCGAAAATGGCACACTTTATACCATGTCATAAAAGCGATGATGCCGTTAATGTTGCTGATTTGTTCTTTCGTGAAATTATTCGCTTGCATGGTGTGCCCAATACTATTGTTTCAGATCGTGATACTAAATTTCTAAGCCACTTTTGGAGATGTTTATGGGCTAAGTTGGGGACTAAACTGCTTTTTAGTACTACCTGTCACCCCCAAACTGATGGACAAACTGAAGTAGTCAATAGAACATTCTCTACTATGCTTAGGGCTGTTTTGAAGAATAATAAGAAAATGTGGGAAGAATGCTTGCCTCATATTGAATTTGCTTATAATCGTTCATGGCATTCTACTACTAAGATGTGCCCTTTTGAAATTGTGTATGGTTTCCTACCTCGTGCACCTATTGATTTGTTACCTCTTCCATCTTCGGAGAAGGTTAATTTTGATGCTAAACAACATGCTGAATTGATTTTAAAAATGCATGAGTTAACTAAGGAAAACATTGAGCGTATGAATGCTAAATATAAACTTGCCAGAGATAAGGGTAGAAAACATGTTGTGTTTGCACCTGGAGATCTTGTTTGGTTACATTTGCGTAAGGATAGATTTCATGATTTGCGCAAATCAAAGTTAATGCCACATGCTGATGGTCCTTTTAAGGTGTTGGAGAAAATAAATGATAATGCATATAAACTTGAGCTGCCTGCAGATTTTGGGGTTAGTCCCACTTTTAACATTGCAGATTTGAAGCCTTATTTGGATGAGGAAGATGAGCTTCCGTCGAGGACGACTTCATTTCAAGAAGGGGAGGATGATGAGGACATCAATACCATTGTTACACCCACAGCCCCTACTGCTACATATACTGGACCAATTACTAGAGCTCGCGCATGCCAATTAAATTATCAGGTACTTTCGTTTCTTGGTAATGATTCTAATGTTCATGAGAATATGATGCTGCCTAAATTGGATACATTTGTTTTGCTTACAAATGAAGGGCCTAGCTTGGAGAAGGATGAACATTGGAGCAAGAACAAGCATGGAGATGATGGCATGCGCAAGGGGAACAAGAACGGAGTTACAAGTGATGATTTCAGGACTTTGAAGCCACCATAATGGGTGCATGAAGCCTTGGAAGAAATATACAAGATGCCACTTCATAAATTTCGTCCCGAGGCTATTCTAGGTGCTGCGTCACCTTATTATTGGGCCAGACCCATGTAATTTCGAAATACATAAGTATAGGCTATTTTTAGAGTCCGTATGTGTGGGGAAACAAGAGATAGGGTTGATTTCGGACCCCTCCACCAAGGGCCACGAAATCCCCCCCCCCCTCTTCCTCCATATATACAGCCCTTAGGGCACCGTTTAGACTTTGGGTTTTGTTTAGATTCAAAGTTTGCCATAGTTGCAACTTCACGTACTTTGTTTGTGTTCAATGACCAGACAAAGGCGTCACAGAACCCCACCTTGATCAATAAAGCTTTCATCTTATATTCGCAATTTCCAGATTGCAATCTCAGTTTCTTGCTTGTTCTTCGTTTGCTCGCAGGAAACAGGCCCTCATGGTCAGGTTGATCATGCTCCGGCGTGGTCAATAACCTCTCGGAGTTGGTTTAGCAATTGCTAAGGCGCGACGTTCTCGCACGTTCATAGTCAGATCGTCAAAGTCGACTTCCACCAAAGCGATATCCATCATCTCATCGAAAGACGGGACACCTTTCCCTCTATCATCTTCACCTTTCCCTTTTTCATTTTATCCTTTGGCAAGCACCTCGTGTTGGAAAGATCCTGATATATATATCCAATTGGATGTAAGTTAGCATGAACTATTATTGTTGACATCACCCAAAGTTGAGTACGTTGGGAGGCAAAATTATAAGCCCCTATCTTTCTCTGTGTTCGATTAAAACTTTGGACCCATAAATATCACGTGAGTGTTAGCAATTGTAGAAGACTATATGATAGTTGAGTATGTGGAGTTTGCTAAATCAAAGCTCTGACATAGACCCTTCCTGAAAATAAGATGAATTGCAATTGTTTGATGATTGATAATGAAGTTTGCTAGTTTTCAAGAAAGTTTATGGTCTATACTTTAACATGTGAATAACTTGTTACTTGATCTTGAGAAGTTTTATGAGATGAACTACTGTTATGACATATAAACATGCTAGAAAAGGTGATTGAAATTATCATTGATCAAACTTGTGCACCTGCTAGCATTCACACTTCATAAATTCTTTCTTTTATCATTTACCTACTCGAGGACGAGCAGGAATTAAGCTTGGGGATGCTGATACGTCTCCAACGTATCTATAATTTATGAAGCATTCATGCTAATTTATTATCTGTTTTGAATGATTATGGGCTTTATTATACACTTTTATATTACTTTTGAGACTAACCTATTAACCAGAGGCCCAGCCCATATTGCTGTTTTCTTGCCTATTTCAGTGTTTCGAAGAAAAGGAATATCGAACGGAGTCCAAACGGAATGAAACCTTCGGGAGCGTGATTTTTGGAACGAACATGATCTAGGAGACTTGGAGTTCACGTCAGAGAAGCTTCGAGGAAGCCACGAGGGTGGGGGGCGCCCCCCCCCTACTGGGCATGCCCCCTGTCTCGTGGGCCCCTTGAGCATCCCCCGACCGACTTCTTTCACCTATATATTCCCATATACCCTAAAAACATCGAAGGAGAAGATAGATCGGGGTTCCGCCGCCGCAAGACTCTGTAGCCACCAAAAGTCAATCGGGACCCTGTTCCGGCACCCTCCCGGAGGGGGGATCCCTCACTGGTGGCCATCTTTATCATACTGGCGCTCTCCATGACAAGGAGGGAGTAGTTCACCCTCGGGGCTGAGGGTATGTACCAGTAGCTATGTGTTTGATCTATCTCTCGTGTTCTCTCTCGTGTTCTCTCTATGGCGCGATCTTGATGTATCGCGAGCTTTGCTATTATAGTTGGATCTTATGATGTTTCTCCCCCTCTACTCTCTTGTAATGGATTGAGTTTTCCCTTTAAAGTTATCTTATCAGATTGAGTCTTTAAGGATTTGAGAACACTTGATGTATGTCTTGCCGTGCTTACCTGTGGTGACAATGGGGTATTCACGTGATTCACCTGATGTATGTTTTGTTGATCAACTTGCGGGTTCCGTGACCTTGGAAATCTATGCATAGGGGTTGGCACACGTTTTCATCTTGACTCTCCGGTAGAAACTTTGGGGCACTCTTTGAAGTACTTTGTGTTGGTTGAATAGATGAATCTGAGATTGTGTGATGCATATCGTATAATCATCCTCACGGATACTTGAGGTGACAATGGAGTATCTAGGTGACATTAGGGTTTTAGTTGATTTGTGTCTTAAGGAGTTATTCTAGTATGAACTCTATGATAGATTGAACAGAAAGAATAGCTTCATGTTATTTTACTACGGACTCTTGAATAGATAGATCAAAAAGGATAACTTTGAGGTGGTTTCGTACCCTACCATAATCTCTTCGTTTGTTCTCCGCTATTAGTGACTTTGGAGTGACTCTTTGTTGCATGTTGGGGGATAGTTATATGATACAGTTATGTTATTATTGTTGAGAGAACTTGCACTAGTGAAAGTATGAACCTTAGGCCTTGTTTCCTACCATTGCAATACCGTTTACGCTCACTTTTATCATTAGTTACCTTACTGTTTTTATAATTTCAGATTACAAATACCTTTATCTACCATCCATATTGCACTTGTATCACCATCTCTTCGCCGAACTAGTGCACCTATACAATTTACCATTGTATTGGGTGTGTTGGGGACACAAGGGACTCTTTATTATTTGGTTGCAGGGTTGTTTGAGAGAGACCATCTTCATCCTACGTCTCCCACGGGTTGATAAACCTTAGGTCATCCACTTGAGGGAAATTTGCTACTCTCGTACAAACCTCTGCACTTGGAGGCCCAACAACGTCTACAAGAAGAAGATTGTGTAGTAGACATCAGTACCTCGTAGTCCAGGACACCGTCAGTGCCCCCTGCCCCCGTATATAAAGGATGGAGGGGGAGGGGGAGGCCGGCCAGGAGGAGGCGCGCCAGGGAGGAAACCTACTCCCACCGGGAGTAGGACTCCCCCCTTTCCTAGTCCAAGTAGGTGAGGGGAAGGAAGGGGAGGAGAAGAGGAAGGAAAGGGGGGGGGGGGGCTAGTCCAATTTGGTTCGGGCTAGGGGGGATGCGTGCCCCTAGTTGGCCGCCTCCAATATATCAATCTTTACATCTCGACCATTTCAAGACTCCTCGTCATGTTCGTGATCATATCCGAGACTCCGAACTACCTTTGGTACATCAAAACACAAAAACTCATAGTACCGATCGTCACCAAACTTTAAGCGTGCGGACCCTACGGGTTCGAGAACTATGTAGACATGACCGAGACACGTCTCCGGTCAATAACCAATAGCGGAACCTGGATGCTCATATTGGCTCCTACATATTCTACGAAGATCTTTATCGGTCAAACCGCATAACATACGTTGTTCTCTTTGTCATCGGTATGTTACTTGCCCGAGATTCGATCGTCGGTATCTCAATACCTAGTTCAATCTCCTAATGATGTGATCCCGTTAATCAAATGACAACTCATGTCTATGGCTAGGAAACACAACCATCTTTGATCAACGAGCTAGTCAGGTAGAGGCATACTACTGACACTATGTTTGTCTATGTATTCACACATGTATTATGTTTCCGGTTAATACAATTCTAGCATGAATAATAAACATTTATCATGATATGAGGAAATAAATAATAACATTGGTATTGCCTCTAGGGCATATTTCCTTCAGAAAGTGCGGTAAAACACTTTGTGTGGAGACGGTTTTTCGAGCGAAGAGGGTTTTGATGGGACCAGGGCGTCGGACGCGTACGTGGCTGCTGTCCCGATGCCCGCAATTCCCCTGATTTGCGTTCGGCTTACGGAAAAATGGACAACCGAACCGGTCCGCAGACTAATGAGGTACCACGTTGGATAGCTAACTGCGCCGTAGGCGGTCTGAGAGTCCTTGTTCAAGATGCCCTAACGTAGAAACTCTTTGCTGGTTCGTATGCTTGCTCTGCAGATAGGTTTTGGATTATCGATTCGTGCCATTTTGGTTCTCCAATCTTCTCGGAAGCACGACACGATGACAAGGATGGCACGGCTATTCTTGTGCAAACAAGCGGCCGGACGCCCATTTCATTTCAGCGTCCGATCAGACCGTTGCCCGTCTGTCTCCCCGGAGGCAGTAAACTCGTTTCGTCCACTCACCCGCAGCATGCAACTTGACCAGCATTCACTCTCTTAGACGACCGTTGTTTTCCGTTCACTCTCAGACGACCTCTTGAACAAAATTTGGAATTTTTGAATGTTTTTCGTAAAAAATGAACAATTTTTCATATGTTGATTTTTTCTTAAATTTGTGATTTTTAACAACAAATAAAAGGAAAGCAAAAAGAATATATCTAAAGTTGAAAAATAAACATAAAAAGGAAAACAAAAATAAATAAAAAAGAAACGGAAAATAACAAAAGAAAAAAGAAACCAAACAGAAACAGGTATATAAAAACTATCTGTTCAAAAATCCGGCTGCCTCACTATGCGAAAGTGGGCCGGCCAAATTCTCACACTTGAGAGGATCGCATGTGCGAATGCTAAGAGTTTGACGCTGTAAGCAACAAATATGAATTTTCCTCCTCCCGACGCCTTAAGCTCCATGGAGAGTAGCCGGCACCACCCTTCATGGGCGGAACCGACAAGGAGGTGATCGATCGCTCGCTCACCGGTTTTCCTGGTTCGCTGAGTGCGGTTGACCGGTTGGCTAACCGTTCCACCATTGACTTTTCTAGAAAATTCACTTTTAAAAGGAATTCAAAATATCCATCAAATTCAAAGGTATTTTGCCATTTTAAAAAAAGTTCATGAATTCATAAAAAAGATCATTGATTTCTAAAAAAACTCTGATTTGAAAAAAGTTCATCGATTTTGGAGGGAAAACAAGAATTTGAAAAGAGTTCGTGGATTTGGGGAAATTTTGGATGAATTTGAAAAACTTCATGCATTCTGGAAAAAAAAAAGTGCTCGCATTAGGAAAAAAAATCCTGAATTGAAGAAAAGTTCATGTGTTTTGGAATACAATTTTAATGAATTAAAAAATTTCCCCAAAATTTAACCAGATGGCCATTTTGGCCTAACGTAGAAACCCTCTTTGCTGCTAGTTCGTACACTTGCTCTGCATATAGATTTTGGATTATCGATCTGTGCCCATTTTGGTCCTCCAATCTTCTCGGAGCCACGACACGATCTCACAAGGACGGCACGACTATTCTTGTGCAACAAGCGGGCCAACGCCCATTTCATTTCAGCGTGCCATCAGACCGTTGCCCATCTGTCTCTCCCGGATGCAGTAAACTCGTTCCGTTCAGTCACCCGCAGCATGCAACTTGACCAGCATTCACTCTCTCAGACGACCGTTGTTACTTCCGTGATCCCCCTGTCGCCGCAGCACGAAAGTCTCCCCCATCTCCGGCTCTCCGGCCGGTCACCTGGCAAACGCCAAAGGCATGCGACGCGCGGCCATTCCCAAGTACTAAACCATCGTACCACGGCTGCAGCCGCCGCCCGCGCGCATGCAGGCCATGTGGCTCCGGCCGTCGGGACTGGCACGCAAAGTGGACGACGGGGCGCCCCCGTCCGTCCGGCCACACATCTCCCTCCCCCTAGCCGTTAGAAAATCGATCGATCGGCGGCCATGGCCGCAAGGATCCAACCATTGAATTCCCCCTCGCGCACGGCAGAGCACGCACGTAGGCACGTAGCATCGATCTGTAGCTCTGTCAGTTGCCACGCTTCTCTTCTACAGGTTCTTCTTCTTTGGCAGCCAGCCAGCACAGCACGTACTACGCTTTAACGGCTCTCCTCCCGCCGGCCTCGCCCCCTTGCATTCGGGCGGCCCCATGCATCGTGCCGTAGGCCGTAGCTACGGGCTATGGTCCCTTTTTTCCACCAGGCCCAACGGTCAGATTCGGCGAAGCTGCTACGGATGCACCAGTGATGGGCGCGCTAATGACCAAGATCGTCGTGCTTGTCGTCATGGCAACGTAGTAGATTGTAACGCACGGGTCGATCCTCCGGAGTCCGTCTGTACTATACTTCGTATGGACCATGGATCATTCGGCGACATTTTATCCGTAACAGTACAAAAACTGTACCGCTAGTCAGCTTGGTAACTATAGCTAGCGAACTTTGTTTCAGAGACCTACTCCTAACTAGTAGGGCTAATCGGAGCGCGCGCGAGAGGGAGAGAGCAGAAGTGACGGCGGAGCCCGAGAGAGAACAGCAGTGATGAATCACTGACCGGCACGGACAGGGCACGCTGAGCACCGGGCCCCGCCGTCGTAACTGCTGCCCCGGATGACCGTTTCTCCCATCTACAACACCGCCGTCCCGTACTCCTACTGTGATGAGTGAGTGCCATGTCATGCATGCTGCGTCGATCACTGATCCATCATCGCCAGAGGAGAAGTGCAATTTTTTCCCCTCAAAAGGAGGACCGGAATATTTCCCTGAACTTTCTTTGATCACACCAAAGCTCTTCCCAATCCCCGCAAGAAGAGACATTGCGAAACCATTTTATCCATTCGATCTGGCCAAATGAAGGAGCTTAAGCCGTTGGTAACAAAACTACTATACGAGTGTGAGTTTAGGAGCCGGTGGAGCAACGGCCAAAACGAACAAACCAACCGACGGCACGTCGCCACAGATGTCTGCAACTGCAAAGGGAGTAATAGTAGTCCTGTGGAGTACTGCACATTCAAGCCTTCAGCTGCAGGCCAACCAAGCCACCGGCGCCGCAACGTTCGCCGCGTCCACGTGCCGCCACCGCATTGGCCTTTGCCCGGCATCCTAGGCCTCCTTCCCCTCCGGTCACTCCATCGGTTCACGTCTGCGCCCGTCACATGCTGTATTTAACCTTCCGCCCGTTCGGCTCCGACACCACCTCACTCGCCTCGCCTCCGCCGGCCACTATTAAACCACGGCCTGCTGCTGACTCCAGTAGACACACCTCACTCACCTCCTCACTCACCCAGTCGTCGAAGCATTGATCCATCGGACGGTGCTGCAAGCAGCTAGTGAGTGCTGCATTGCCACTGCATTAGCTTAATCACTTCCAGTCAGCCGCAGCGCCGGCTTCACCGCCGTTGCCGGTCAGGGCAGCAATGGGGCTGTCGTCTGTGCTTCTGCTGGCGCTGCTGCTCTTGCCGGCGGTGGCGTCGGCCGGGCACCACGACTACGGCGACGCCCTCCACAAGAGCATTCTCTTCTTCGAGGGGCAGCGCTCCGGCAGGCTTCCACCCGACCAGCGCCTCCGCTGGCGCCGCGACTCCGGCCTCCACGACGGCGCCGCCGCCGGCGTACGCACTCTCCTCTTGCATTATCCTGATCTACATTTTCTTTTTTACAGAAAGTGCTGATGGTTCCATGGCAATGCTGCCTGCAGGTGGACCTGACGGGAGGGTACTACGACGCCGGCGACAACGTGAAGTTCGGGTTCCCGATGGCGTTCACGGCGACGCTCATGTCGTGGGGGCTGATCGACTTCGGCCGCAGCTTCGGGCCGCACAAGGAGGAGGCGAGGAAGGCGGTGCGGTGGGCGACGGACTACTTCATGAAGGCCACGGCCAAGCCCAACACGGTGTACGTGCAGGTGGGCGACGCCTTCAAGGACCACTCCTGCTGGGAGCGGCCCGAGGACATGGACACCCCGCGCACCGTTTACAAGGTCGACCCCTCCCACCCAGGCTCCGACGTCGCCGCCGAGACCGCCGCCGCCCTCGCCGCCGGCTCCATCGTCTTCCGCGACGCCGACCCCGTCTACTCCCAGCGCCTCCTCGACCGTGCCATGGCCGTAAGTCGCAAGCCTCGACTCTGACGACTCAAATGCACTGTATCTGTCAGCTGCTCTGACATGAAAGAATCAAACCAACGAGCAGGTGTTCAAGTTCGCGGACAGGTACCGGGGCGCCTACAGCAGCAGCCTCCACGCGGCGGTGTGCCCCTGCTACTGCGACTTCGACGGGTACCAGGACGAGCTGCTGTGGGCGGCGGCGTGGCTGCACAAGGCGTCGCGCAAGAGGGTGTACCGGCAGTACATCAAGAAGAACGAGGTGGTGCTCGGCGCCAGCGACTCCATCAACGAGTTCGGCTGGGACAACAAGCACGCCGGCATCAACGTCCTCATCTCCAAGGTAGGCACTAGTAACATACAGTACTGCATTGCTACTCCACTGTCTCCTCTCCATGCGGCACAACATTTCCTGAGAATAGGAAGCATTGGCACTTTGGCTGTTTCCACCATCGATCTTTGGTTTCCCCACAGCACAAGTTATGCGATATTCCTTCCGCATGCAACTTTGGTCTTTGTATGCAGTACAGCTACTGATGATGATGGTAAAAGAGTACTACACATAAGATAGCAAGCCACTCGATCTAATGATGGACTGTCTTGCCTGCTGCTTTTTTTACACCTTTAAGCTTTGCATGTGGATTCAGTTAGTTTCTGACGATGCATATGCATATGGCCACATCTTGCCAGCGGATCAGCCATTCTGAAATTACCCCGACGGCAGATGCTACTGATTACTGAATCTGCATGATGCCCCGGTTCAGATTAGATTAATCAATGACCAGGCAGTAGTAAACTAGTAATGGAGTGTGCATGCATTCTGATTATGGTAGTGCACGGTGGTGGCGTACCACCAAATAGGAGACGAGGAGGATGCTTGTCTGTTCTATCTTGGCCTCCTCCTACCTAGGCCCCTGTGCTCCGCACGCTGCCGGCGCAGCAAACGGTAGCAGCACCTTTTAGGGGCTCACGGGTCCTCACTCTTGACTTGTCATGCCAGTCCAGAATCCAGAATCCCCCATGTTCTTCCTGCCATTTGAATCAAGTTACTACCAGCTAGTAGTAGAACTAGATCATGCCTGAACTTGTTGCCAATAATATTTTCTCGTGTTCTTGATTGACCAGGAGGTTCTAATGGGGAAGGACGAGTACTTCCAGTCCTTCCGCGCCAACGCCAACAACTTCATGTGCACCCTCCTCCCCGGCATCTCCGACCACCCCCAGATCCAGTACTCCCCAGGTTTGTTGCACCAAACACAGCAAGAAAAAAATGGGCTTCTTGTGAACTGGTGGAGTAATCAAGAAATGGGATGCAGGCGGGCTGCTGTTCAAGGTCGGGGGCAGCAACATGCAGCACGTGACGTCGCTCTCCTTCCTCATCCTGGCCTACTCCAACTACCTGAGCCACGCGGGCGCGCACGTCTCCTGCGGCGCCGGCAGGTCTGCGCCGCCGACGAAGCTCCGGCAGGTGGCCAAGCGGCAGGTGGACTACATCCTCGGGGACAACCCGCTGCGCATGTCCTACATGGTCGGCTACGGGCCGCGGTTCCCGCGCCGGATCCACCACCGCGGCAGCTCCATCCCGTCCGTGGCGGCGCACCCGGCGAGGATCGGGTGCAAGGCCGGCGCCGCCTACTACGCCAGCGCGGCGCCTAACCCGAACCTGCTGGTGGGCGCCGTCGTCGGCGGGCCCAGCGACGCCACCGACGCCTTCCCCGACGCGCGCGCCGTGTTCCAGCAGTCCGAGCCCACCACGTACATCAACGCGCCGCTCATGGGCCTCCTCGCCTACTTCTCCGCCCACCCCAACCCCGCCGAGTGGGCCGACGACTAAAACCCAGCAGGAGGATGATAATATATGAAAAAAAAAGATGCCTCTGACTGACTTCGGCGTACTGCAGGAGTAGTGCAGTAGTAGTACTAAAGCTCATCATTCATTTGTTTGGTTTAACTGTAACTAATTACTATTATTATCGACAGCCATTTCCTCTCCTGCGAAAAAGAAAAGATCAGGGGGATGTATAGGCTGTATCTGCAATATTATACTTGTAAGAGTTAGTGTGCTAGAATATTGGCACTATGTAAAATGTTTATCAGTAAAAGAGCTTCTTGTTTCTCTGACGTCTAGGAATGTTCACTGGTGGCTACAGACAGATAGAAAAAGATGCTGACCGCAAGCCAATGAGATCACATGACAGATGTTGAGTTAGTACTCCCTTCATTTTTATTTACTCTACATATTAAAATTGACTGAAGTCAAACTTCGTAAAATCAAGTATATAGAAGACAATATCAACATTTACAATAGCAAATTTATATGACGGGAAAGTGTATTCAATAATGAATCTAAGATATTGATTTGTCAAAATTTGGCTTTGACCAAAGCTAATATATAGAGTAAATAAAAATGGAGGGAGTACTTGTTGGTGTTGTTGTATTTGCAAGTGGTAAGATTCAGTGTGCGTGGTGGGCTATAATCAATTAGAGAAGTAAAAGTCTGGTTTTACTTCTCTCAGGACCTAGCCGAACCCTTAAAATCGTTAGAGTACAATTTATCCTTCATCGCTTATCCCGCACATATGTACTCCACCGCTCAATGACATAGTAAAAAAAACTTCACCCTTCTCTCCCACTTGTCCTCCCCAAACCCCGCTGTCGGCGAATCCTCGCCGTCCCCCGTCGCCCTAATGGCCGGATCCCGTGTCCACTAGTCCCCGCCGCCCGTTTGCAGCGCGGATCCACGCCGCCACAAGCACAACACGGATGCGTCCTCCTCGCACCGCCGCCGCAACACTGCAACCCCTTTGGTGGGTTGGTCGGCTTGCTTGCCCTCCCTGTGCCGCCACCGCCGCAGAGGAATTACCTCGGTATCCGACAACGGTCGTGGTGGACGTGGGTGGCCGAAATCACGAACAAGGAGACCCACAAGAAGCATTGGGTGGGCTCTTTTCACACCGCTGAGTTCGCTGCAAAGGAGTACAACCGATGACAAGTCCGGTTGCATGGCGCCGCCGCCTGCCTCAACTTTGCGTCGGACGAGAGTCCGCTGCAGCCTCCGCCGCCGCGGGGGGTGGGGGTGCTGACTATCGGGGTGGTTAGGGAGGCACAGGAGCGCATCGCGACGGAGGCCGCAGACGAGGAGTACATGGCGGACCTCCGCCGCAAGTACCCCGAGCTGGTGGAGGCGGAGCGCAGGGCCAACGGGGAGGTCATCGTCCTCTCGGACAACTAGGAGGGCGGCGTCGTAGAGGATGGCGAGGAGGACAGCGGCACGGAGGACGACAATGACTTCAATGTTGAAGAATGGTGGTGCATCTTCCTCGAGAGCAGTGATGATGGCACAGGGGCGGACACCATGGGCGATGGGATGTCGCGGGCGGATTGGCTCGCCCTCTATAAGGGTGACGATGATGTTTAGTTTTAGTTTTAAATTCATGTTCATGTTTAGATTTAAAAACTAGACTATGTTTCAGTGGATGATTATGTACATTATGTGTCGACACCGACATAGATTTTCTCCGGCAAGGTTGCACCACCGCCGTCGTTCTTCTGCCCCACCCTAACTGTAAGATAGATGGTGGGGTAGCCCGCCAACGAGCTCCTTCCTTCACTCCGGCCTTTCTCTGGCGAACTTCTTCGGCCATCTCAAAATCGACTGACTCAAAAGCTAAAGTCAGTAGACTGCATTTCGCTAATGTGGAAATGTTTAGTAATAAGTCAACTAAAAAAGAAAGAGGAAATGTCTAACAAGTGGAATATAAACATAGCTTCTAGTTCCTCTGAGGCTAAATTTCATGTTTTGACCCTTTTCCTAAACAAATTCAGGATCTGACCCCACTTTGAAATATTTTCGGGATTTGACCATTTTGCTACCGCCAGAGCTCCTGGCGGTAGGGTTAGACAGCCTACCGCCAGGCACCATGGCGGTAGGGTGTGACGGAGGGGGACGGCAGCCGTCACCGCGCGCTGACGTGGATAAGTACCTTACCGCCAGATAACTTGGCGGTAAGATGTCTAACCCTACCGCCAGGTGCTCTGGCGGTAAGGTGTGGCGGGGTTTTGCCGTACATGCATTCTGTAACGAAATATGCTAGGACCCATGGCGGTAGGCTGTCTGACCCTACCGCCAGGGCGCCTGGCGGTGGGGTCCTGCGTTTTGCCATATAAAGTTTCTGTAACAAAATATGCAAGGGCCCTGGCGGTAGGTTCACCCTACCGCCATGGTGTTTGGCGGTAGGTTGTGTAACCCTACCGCCAGGTTTCCTGGCGGTAGGGTCCTCTGTTTTGTTTTTTCAAGTTCATTTGGTTGCTTGTTCTCAAATTCAATATCACAGCAAGTATCACAAATATAACAACAATATCATAGATTTTAAACAATTAAATTTGGGCATCACGTAGATCCATATTAAGATAACTTGAAGTGCATAGAACATTTCAAACACATAGATCCACAAATAGCAAACACATAGTTCCACATAGTTTCACAACCACTAGACAAGTTCAACCAAACTAAAAGAGCCAAGTATCGAAGAGCATAATCAGTTGCTCCTTCCCCTCTTGGAGGTACGGTCCTCGTTACTCTTTGAACGAGTCTCTTCGGTCTTCTTCTTGGGCCGGCGAGGAACCGGTCTCTGGAAAGGGTCCGGACTCAGCAAATCCTTCTTCTTCGGATTCCTCTTCGGCAGCTGAGATGCCTGAGATGTTTGAGTTGGTGGAGGTCCATAATCTTCATCGTACTCCTCCTCCCCGTTGCTCTCATCCTCCTCCCCCTCCTCTTCTTCATGTGTGGCCTCCTCATCCTCATCCTCTTCCTCCTCCTCCTCCCCAACCAACCTGGACGACGAGGGAGCATGGCTCGATGAGCCGATGAGACCCTGTGTGGCTACAGGCTGATAAGCTTCAACTGACCCAGCTCCAGCACACCCAAGCAGCCCTACCAGCTTGCGACAACGCTGCACGAACTTCTGCACTCACAATGAAGCAAGGTCATAATAAGTATCAGATCGACTGACTGCAAGTGAACAAGATGCATCTGTTCCGAGGAGGCTGAAATTGTACCTTCGTCGTCCCCCTGACTCTGGTCTCAGATTGTACGCTCCCGGGAAGATGACCTAGTGCATCTGAGGCTTCAAAGATGCATCTGTTCAGCTCACCGGACTGCAACGGCATAAGTCAGTCACGTTGACGAATAAAATATTTTAAATACGACCGTCGGTTCAAACGTACCACTCTGTTGATGAGGGGTGCAAACTCCCTAAATCCACTGTGCATGTCTCTGATGCCGGTCTGGTATGCCTGTTCATCGGGGTCAGCCCACTCCAGCTCCGCGATGTCTTCCGCCGTCCATCGAGGCCTGAGACGAAGACGGTGCTTCTGGCCATCATCGTACCACCTCATGTGTCGGCCCAGGTAATCATCCCAGTTAGTCACTCTCCTCTCCACGTCTTTACGCCACCTCCGTCGGTTCCACTCCGTCACATGAGTCTTATGCTCCTCTCCCCAGTCTGTGATCGACTGATTCTTCTGCCGGCTCATCCTGCAAGGCATAAGCAACAAGAATCATCATAAGCGCAATGAGATCATCATAAGCAACAAGAAACATGATAATCTCACGGAGAACAAAGAGCTCACAGGTGCAGCGCGTGGCCGCCGGTATCGGTGGGCTGGCCCGGTGGGGTATGCTGATAAATCCCAAACTGCGTGGCCACGCGTTGTGGCAAATGCCACTCGACGGCGTACACACAGATCATGGGCACGATGCACCGCCAGATACCACGGTCCGCATCGCACATCACGTTCAGATCAAAGGCCCACTCTCGTTCTTGTCGATACGGGCACCAGATTACCTATTACATATACCTTGGTAAGTTCGCACTCTCGGTCAATAGAGGAATCAAAGAGAAAGGTGTTGTGCGAGTTCATATACCTGCGTGTGCGTCAAAGCGTCTAACTCGTTGGTGTAGGTCTTGTACGAAGTCTTGTTTAGGCCCGTGTAGAGTTTGACAACGTCCCACTCGTAAGCTACGGTGGGGTTTCGAGTCTCGTCGCCTTCTTCGCCATAGTCTTCCCATGGGCGTCTTGGCAACTTCTCCGGACGCCCCACCGGCAGCCGCTCCCACATCCAAATGGAGAAGGCCCAGACAAAGCCACCCATATTGGACTTTTCTTCCGTCCTCTGCGTTGCGTCGTCAAGCTGCAAAACATCAAATGAGGATCAGATATAAGAAAATGTCATGGACACACTTTCGTAGGTAGGTACGCAATTAGACACTCTCTTACCGAACGGTATAGGTAGGCGAGAGATGCCGTCCCCCAACTGTACCCTGCATCCCAGTCCGCTAGGAAGAACAAATACGCCCAGTTGGCAGAGTTCCCGGAGCTGTCTGGAAACACGACCTCCGAGAGAATATACCACAGATAGGCCCTCGCGTACAACTCCACAGTCGCCTCATCTGCGCCTTGGGGGCATGTCCTCCGGTGCTCCGAGAGCCAGATCAACGGCACACCGGATGTACGGTTACTCTTGGCACCGGGGCAGTCGCCGATGAGGGTGGTGACCCTCTCCTGCCAGTTGGCCCTCTCCACTCGACCGGTGAGTGCATGACCCTCGATCGGCATTGCAGTAATCATCCCCCAGTCCTCTAGGGTCACCGTCATCTCCCCGCATGGCAGATGGAAAGAATGGGTCTCCGGTCTCCAACGGTCAATCAGAGCTGTGAGAGCCGCGTGGACAAGCGTCGGCGGCTGACGCTTGAACTACAACACGAAACCCAACAGACGGGCTCTCTTGAAGAACGGCGCGTAGCGCTCGTCGTAGTCCATATGCCCATGAACCCCGTGACCCCTCATGCGCAGTGGCTGGAGCGTCTGTCAAAAATTGAACGCCAAAAAGTTAGGAAATCATTTTCATCAATCCGAGAACTTTGATCAAAATTTCTTTCATATCACTTACCTCTCCGTTCTCTATGAAACGGGCACGATGACCCTTGTCGAATGCCCAGTCCAGCATGCAGTACCGTGGGCCGATGTTGTCCGCAAGAGGTGGCCGCCTTAATAGAGTTTCAATAAACAAAAGCACCATAAGCATAAGCATACATAAACAAACAATGAACTCAAATCATATGAAGATAAAATTTTAAGCATATTCCTCCAACAACATCTACTACACATGATGGATCAAATCATATCAACATGCATCATATCAAAAAAAAATCCAACATACATCATAGCTTCATATTTTTAAACAAAATTTTCCAAACAACATCTTCATATCATCATATCAACATGCATCATCAAACTAGGGTTCATCTTCACACTAGATCATATCATCATATCACATGCATCATCAAACTAGGGTTCATCCCTTTATCAACATTACATCATAAATTTTTTAACAAAAAATTATGAACTAGGGTTCATCTTCACACTAACATATGAACTATTGATTAGAGTACATATCCAATACCACTACTTACTAAAGAACTAAGAACTACAACTACAATCAATCTTAGGTGAAAAAAAATCAATCTTAGTTCCATGAGGAATTTCAAGCAAATAATGCGTCGAATCGGTAGCAAGTTTGCAAAAACTAATTGGAGGGATCGGAGGAGCTTACGGTTCTCTCCTCGGGGCCATCTCGATCCGCCAAAACGGTGAAGAATCGGTGAAGATCCAAGGGGGGAGTGAAGGAGATGAGAGAGGGAGAGAGGGGCGACTTGGGGGGAGAAAAACAAGAACTGCCGACGGGGGGGGGGGGGGGGGGAGGGGGAGGGGTGGGGAGAAGGGAAGGGGCGCGGGGGCTCCGGGGCAAATAACTGCCCGGACCCTACCACCATGGCCCCTCGCGGTATGGTTAGACAGTCTACCGCCAGGGCCCCTGGCGGTAGGGTGCGACGGAGGGGGACGGCGCCGTCTCCGCGCGCTGACGTGGATAAGTTTCCTACCGCCATGGACCGTGGCGGTAGGCTATCTAACCCTACCGTCAGAGGCCCTGGCGGTAGGCAAAAGGGTCAAATCTCGAAAAAATTTCAAACAGGGGTCAGATCCTGAAATACTTTCCAAAAAGGATCAAAACACGAAATTTTGCCTTCCTCTGACGGTTCTGAGGAAATGTTCACGGGTGGCTATAGCATCTGAACAGATATATAGAGAGAAAGATGATGACCGCAACTATCAGCCGTAGAGATCACATGGCAAGCTTCTGTTCACGGGCGGCTACCGATCGAGGATCCACTTTGATGAGCCTTTCTGGTGTGCGTAGAGTACTTTTTTGTCTCTTGCTTCCTGGTAGCCCTCTTTTTTATGATATGATACACTGACGACATGATCAGGTCATCAGGATCTTGCATCTTGCAATGGAAACGCAATGAAATTCTGCTGCTGTATGATGTCATTGTCACAGCGAAGAAACGGAAATTCTTTCGATCATCCTTGCGACTTGGGATACAGAAGAATGGGATCACGCCATGGCACTTGATGTGGTAGTGATTCCATTCATCAGTACAATCATCGTTCATCAATTGCATCCGCGTGTGAAAGTTAAGGAGGGAAACGGAGCAGAAAAAATGACAGAAGAAAAACAAAAACAGCGTGACCCGCTGAAACCATTTCCACAGTTCCATTCAACCGTAAGCACTCAAGCTCCGCCGCTGCAGATGCCGGTGAGCAGCACCGGTAGCCTCGCCAGCGACAACGACCCCTGGGCGGACCTCCGCAGCTTCCACTTGGCCTTCTGATCCTCCACGACCGCGGTCGCGGACGACGACGGCAACACCCTCCCGTTCTCGAACAGTGGCACCGTCACCTCCCCGCCGTCGCCGGAGAGCTGCCTCTCCATGTGCAGGAAGTGGGCCAGCGACGTCGTGCCGCCGACGTCGTCCCTGCACAGCCGCCACCAGCTGGCGCCGCGACGCGGCCTCCACCTCCGGCGCCACGTCCAGCCCTCCTCCCCCGGCGCCGGCGCGCGGGGCCTCTCCTGCTCGTCCGCCGCCTGCTGCGTCTCTGGAGGCCGGTCCTCCCCGTCGGCCAGGGACACGCCCATGAGCGTCCCCAGCGTCGTGCTCCGGTCCCGGAAGAAGGAGCATGTGGACTGCGCCGAACGAATTAAACCGCGCATGTCAATGGAACACGAGCATGAACACCAACAAGATTGACTCAGCGCGTGCGCACCTCGGTGTCGATGTCGGAGGAAGAGGACGACGTCTCGGCGGAGGGCGAGGAGGGGATCATGCCGGCGTCGTTGTCCATCGGCGTCCTTTCTTCCCTTCCGGCGAGAACGTACGCTGCGATGCTCTGCGGCAGCGGGCGTGACACTGTAGTGGGCGATGGGCGTACTTGCAAGATTTGTCCCCTCCGGCGTCGAGGGCGGAGAGATTCGCGGGCCGGGACGGTGCTGCTTTATGCGCTGCGAGACGCAGACGCAGGTGGTGGCAGTGGCGCCAGGGCAGCAGCGGGTCAAGGGAGCCCTGCGGCGGCCGGCCCCTGTCCGTGACCGGTGAGATGAGTGAATGCTCGAGCCCTGAGCTTTTGACTGTTGTGTGGGTGGGGAAGGGTACAAGCAAAACCTGCAAAGGCGTTTAGCGTAGGCTGATTATATTAAGCGACTTCCGAGGCGTGCTTTGACTCTACTGTTCCTGAGCACTTGGCACCGTGTGGCCATCCAATATGTATATTTATTTTTGAAAAGGAATGTGACCATCCATCCATATGACCAGGAGCTACAGTTTACTCTGAGGGCTAGAGTTATTGTTTTGACCCTTCGATGGTGATATTAGCAAAGAAAAAATGGCCCTACTTTTTTCTACAATGGTATGATATAAGTACAAGCTACCGTTATAGTCAGCGGCGGTAACCCTAGGCCTACGGACGGTGACCACATGACAAAAGTCTACCACCAACTCCAAGGGCCGCAATGGTAGCCTTCGCACCCCTACCGTCGAAGGCTCCGACGGTAGCCACCCGATCAGGTTAGGGGTGTGCTTGGTTCCCGATCGAGTTTTCACGTTTCCCCCATTCTGATCCAGAGTGTGGCTGCCACATTATATGAAGAGATGGTTTCATATATGATGTTTGGTTAAAGTCTGAAAGATGCAAATACCTGGCGTTTGATTGCTCACGACCAAATATTGTTGTCACCTTTCTTCACCAGCGGTGACCTTACTACAAACTACAACTATAGAGACAACACCAAACATATTTTCATTCCTAACTACTAAGCAAATGGCAGTTTCTCCTGATAGGCCCATCTACTAACTAGTGCTACTTATAGGGACATGGGAGAGGTTCATCAATGCAATCAAGGGGAAGTTCACCATCCTCTTCTACTTCTTATTATTATTATCTAGATCTTTGTACCTCTAGCAGCTCGCATTTGGCTTAGCCCACTCCAACCTTTTACACTTCCAAGCTTCATTATCATGTGCCTTCACACCATGGCCTTGGTCAATATCATCAACGGTCACATCATCCTCACCGGTAAGGGTGCAAGCGGCGCGGGATGTCCCGCGTGTCCGCAAAGCCTTTGCCCCGCTAAACACAGTAAAAGTGGGCACCGGCGACGAACCGCATAACTTACATGCGATTTTGCGGTTGTCCCGCGAAACCCGCATGTGCCCGCATCCCGTGAACAGGCGTGCGTCCTTACCACATTACTCCAGTGATCTTTGCTTTGCTGCCGTTCAACCTGAACGTCGGCCTTGCTGGGAGCAGCTCTCAAAAATCCTGCTGCATGCTCCCACTCATCCACGTTCTATTTCCTGGAATGAATCCAAACCACACTCTTCGCGCAATATAGTATATCGGTATTGATTAGCTATTTTTTTAAATATTTTTGTGTACACATTTGGGCAAACTTAGAAAGCAATGATTTTTTTACTCTGTTTATACACCATGTATTTCGGGATGGACGTCCGAACAGATGGGCAGACATATGGGGTACCGTGTTAGGGCATCTCCAACGGCGACCCACAAATTTCCTCCCACAACTGCCCACAGATAGGGGTGCCAGTCCACGTTTTTGAACTAACCAGACGAATTTTGCGCAAACATGACTGCATTTCATATAAACCGGATGACATTCATGCAAACACGGCAGGTTTTCATTGCATTTCAAACATTTAGAAGGAAAAAAACTATGGCGGGCGGCAGACGTCCAAGCCCTTGTTGTTCACTTCCTGGACCACCTCCTTCATCCACCATCTACATGAGCACCGGCAATAAGACCCGTGAAGTGCAGGTGCGGTCTTCGTCGAGGAAGAGTAGAACATGGGATACGGATCCGTCCACATGGGTCACAAGGCCCTGCTGCCTCACATGCCTTACTCATTCTCGGAGGAGTCTGCGACCTGTCTGCCGCAGTTGGACATGAGGTCCACAATGAAAATGGTGGCGCCTATGCTGTTGCCATACCACCAGGCCACGCGATAGTTTGGTGGCGGCGCACAGGAGGCAAAACTGATGTTGTTCTCAGTGGCGATCGCCTGCAGCTGCACCTCCGCGACGGCCGCTTCCCAGCGAGCGAAGACTTGAGCGTGAACGGCCTCGTAGGTCGCACGCTGTTCTGCAACGAAGTTTGGGGTCACCGAGGCGATGGTCGCCACGGCCTCCTCGCTTGCGTGCTCGCCGTCGATTTGACCCTTCGCCAGCTGATGCTGTTCTACGAGGAACAGGTTGTACCATCGTTCCTCCTGCACCTGCTGGAACACCGGCATAGGCGCCGACGCAGGTTGCTCCTCCACTTAATGGTGGAGCAGCTAAATTAAAATCCGAACACATTAGAAAGGACACCCTTGGCTAGGTGTCCGGGTGCGTCAATGCGCAGTGGTGGAGTGGGTTTCTCGGTCGGCGAGACTACTTAATGATGGCATACGGACGGACGGGGTATCGAACGGGCGTGGTAGATATCCATCCCATCCCATCCAGTAACACGTCTTTGGCATTGAATAGGCACAAACATCGGGGACACGCTGCAGGTGGCGCCCTCGGCCGGCGCGCTACTTCAATGATGGAGGCGGTGAGAGGTCGCGTTCGCTCTGGGCCAGCTTCAATGTGGAGCGGCCGCTTTACAGCGGCATGAATGCTGGCAGCTGACGCCGGGTGGGAACGCGCGCGGTCGAGGGACGAGGGTGGGTGGGCCAGGGTGGTCAAAAGCAGGCGTGGGTGCTGTCTGGACGCCGATAAATTAAGCCCACACGTTTGTCTATGTTTTACGGAAGAAATACGTTTGGACCGTCCTGTGAACCGATGCATGACCATGTTGGATGGTACAACAAGTTTGAACCACGTGGTCCGGACGGTTGCTAGCGGTTTGAGAGTAGGCGTTAGAGACACACTTAGATGACGAAATGGGTACGAACAGGTTGTCAGCGTTGGAAATACCTCTATTGATTACTATGAGCACTGCGCTGTCGATTATCACGGGATGACCTCAACTAATCAGCTCATACAGTTCATAATTTTATTATTCAGCACGAGAGTTTGTGCGCCTATTTCTTCATGATGTATTCAGCTTTGTATATATTGGATGTAATTTATGGACACATCTTGCTTGCGGGCTCGCGGCGTAGCGGCCACCCGCGTATACCGCGTATGCAAGCCGCATATCCCGCGCGGCCGCTCGCGTTCTGGATTGCGGGATGCAGGACGGCCACAACCCGCCCCACTTACAACCTGACTCATCGGGCACATACCCATCAAGACCAAACCCTAAGATTCAGTTATGAAGAATGCAAGATGCAAGAACATGATTGCTTTTTTTTATAAAGTAGGGAGAAAGCCCATTTCAAGAGTTATGAGGAATGCAACATGTAAGAACAAGCTTAATTTGGGTGGAGAAAGGGTTTAGTGGCTTCTAATCAAGGATCTTAAATTGGTTCCGCAAAGCACCAAATACCCTCTCAACCGCATCACTAAGGCTAGAGTGTCTCGCAAATGGTTGTCAGAATCGTGATTCTGAATCGGCTCGCAGCTCCGATGGTATGATCACAAATCGTAGAATCTTAACTATCAGAATCGTAAAAACATAGATTCTACTAACCAAAATAATAGAATCAGAGTGGTTAGTTTGGATCGTAAAGTCATAGAATCGCACAATAGAATCACGATTCCGATAACCTGACTGAGGTTGAAAAATTTCATGGCAGTGTTGGGAAAGTTCTTTGTAGAGAGCTAATCAAGATGGTATCTGATTTCCCGAAGGATAGAAGAACCCCAGACTGACAAGCATATCCAACATCTGCTAGGTAGAACTTACCACCACGAATAGTGATCCCATCAGATTGAGTCATGCTGTCACCAAGATTTTTTGCGTCATGGTTGATCCTTCCAAGCCAACTAACACATATATGAACTTGAGATTGAAATCAAGAACATCAAGCACATTTTGGCTTGTATAGTGCTTTCTACCTTTGTATGTTGTAGCATGTGACCTCAACACTCTAACGTCACATGTGTACCATCAATTGGACCAATTCAATCCTATGATGGCATGAAAAAATTGTTATGTTTCACAACAATAAAATCATGTCATGTCTTGAACTAGAAGTTAGTACCACTCACCTTGAAATATGGATAACATATATATCTCATTTGTATCTTCGAAGGAGTTTGACTAGTAGGTGACTTGATCATCTCTCCTCTGGGCTCTCCAATCACATACAAGACTTTCTTGAAACACCAGGAACTTGTCTCACTGGATCTCTTGAATGTGTTGTGAATCACTCAGAACCTCTAGTTATGACCTACAACAAGAGGGAACTTTGCTACTTACTATCCCACAGAGGTGTGAATGCTATATTTTAGCAACTCACTCTCCCTAAACATCTCCACAAATGCAGAAAAAGTGGATATTCTCACTCGAAACATGTTCACAGCCTCTACATTATTACATCTACAGATATAGTTCAGATCCATCGTCCTCTCCATATGCATCGGGAAACATTGGAGCACATGTGACCATGGGCCTGTAATTGCGATGAACCACTCTCTTGTGGATCAACATGAGCCAAACCGTAAACACATATATGAGTGTTGTTGCTTAAATGTAAATCTTAATTTGTTCGTCCTAGTGAAATCGATGTTGCGGTAAGTAACAGTGAAATCGACCTTACACCTTACCTAACGACCTAAAAGTGGAGGCATGGAGGGTGGTTGTATGTTGCTTACCTCCATGGGAGATGACAACGAGAACCTGCCGGTGCCAGAGACGAACGAAGGGGACAAGCAGCTGGCGGAGGATAGGAGCACGTTCGGTCCATGAGATCTTGGTTCACGCTGCTATTGGCACTCTACATCTAAGTTGTTGCAGCCGCCGATGCCGGTAACTGAGGTTTGATTTTCCCTGCAGCTGGAGATGAGCAACTAAAAGGGGGTGAGACAACATTTTGCGCCAGAAGATTTTCGTCTTTCGCCATCTCCATGCTTGCTCCCCGCGTACGTTGTTTCCCCACCTTGTGCTCGCCTTATCGTGTCTCCAAGGATATGGTGGATTCGAGTTTTCCCTGTGAGCTAGGATATACGATACTTTAAGTATCGTGCAAGTACGGGCTTACGTCTCACGCGACCAACCAGACAGGTTATTTTTGCATGCAATGAGCCTATTTGGAGTGCGTGCACGCAACGAAACATGCCCTAAGTCTCATTTGTTTATGGCTGATGAGCAAAAAATACCACATTGCACACAACAACACAACACGCGTCCCTATTAGTACATGTACCACGTTCTTAATTTGATGCATGCATTTGTCCTTTCATCCCTAGCAAGCCGTGAGGCTACTCATAGTGGGGAGTATCATACGCTAGTGTCATACATGCATATGATAATGGGCACAACTAGGCATCAGACTACTGATAATCTACATCCATAGTCGTTGGCTATGGGATCAAAAGTAGGATGTACATCTGATCTGTACTAATTTAGGCCCGCATAAGATTAGTTGTAGCCGTTAATTGAGTGCTTCCTGACTGCTGCCGTAACCCACGCCCTACATGCTGGGCTCCATCCGTTTCTTTCCCATCTTCCTTCCTAGGACGTTGCTTTCTTGTTGAATGCTCCCTAAATCACGCTAGCTTACCAGATTTGTGCACCCGTGTGATGGAAGCATGAAAAATACATCTGTTCTTTTAGGAAACATATCCCTAAATTCTATGTATAAACCTTGTAAATGATGCTTCGATTCTATAGGTGATAAATCTCCAAAATACTACCTGGTCGTTTCTCTTCCATAACACATATGGAAATGGAAGCACTAGAAGTTTCCTACACTGATTAGAAGTGTTTCCCATCAAAGTTTGATTCCATTTACCAGTTGAGAAAAATTGTTTGATTCCAATTCAACCTAAAAAAATTGATTACAATTCACATTAAAAAAGTTTGCTTCCAATTTAGTGCTTCCATCTATGAGACCTTCCAGGATTGATACTTTGTTTTCTTCACCCGATTTATTTCTCACATATGTGCTTCCACAAACTCAATAATTTTGCTTCAACAATAGCTAAAGCAGTTTCGATCTAACAGACATTCATTAGGAAATATGTGTCCATTATAAATGTTTACTTTGTATCCCCAATGAAGCAAGAATTTGTTTCTGGTGACCAGAAAATTTGCTTCCACTGAAATTTAAATTTGCATCAATGGACAACAATTAAATTTGCTTCCACTTAAACATAAAATGGTTTCCACAGTAGCAAGTAGATTGTTTTCAAACGAACAAAAGTTTCCTTCTAACAAAAAGGAATCTGCTTCCATCCACGTAAAAGCCTAAAACAATTAAAACAGAACAAATTAATCTCATGCAAGGTCCATGTTTAAGATACTAAGACGGCTAGGGAGCGAGGGTATTGTCTTGGGCCATGGCTGCACGATAGGGGATGTGTGGGCGGTGGTCGCCAAATGAGTTCTTAGGAAAGCACCATCCTCAAGGGAATCCTTAGTCGCGGTCCTCGCCCATGTCTCCACCACCTCCTTCACCGCCTTTAGATCGACACCGTCAACATCACGAGGAGAGGACAATATGACGCGTTTGAGAAACTAGTGATACATGGTTGACATTGTTCGGCGCAAAGCATCTGCACAATACAAAGCAACAATTTGATCTATCATGACATACATCATAGGAAGTGGAAGCATAGCAAAATTGAGATGAAGAGAAAATTATATGTTGTAGAGAACATATTCATAACATGAAAGTAGGAAGTATGGCTTACACAAAGCAATGAGTAGGAAGTATCTCACACCATACATGGGGCTTTCTTTCAATTTAAATGGTGCCAAAAACACAAAAGGGTAGAAGCATAAACTATGGAAGCAAACTAACTAGACCAAAGAAATATGTGTAGCATAATACGGATGCGTGGAATATTACAATGGTGATAAAAAATGACAACAACACTTAAAAACAGCATGAAGTATGGAAATATTCTACCTAGATGGAAGAAGCATATGAAATAGAGTTCGGAAGCCCCATAAGTAGGAAGACCTAAGACAACATATTTCAAACCAGCAATGCCACATAACGACTCTTTAGCATACACAAAGGTTTGGAATGCTTCATTATCCCGGGTCAGCTGAAAACATAAGAAATGAAATGTCGGGTCAGCTGGAAGCTGTATAGCAATTTAGATGCTACAGAACTAAGAAGCACAAACATTATGGGACCGAGGGAGTAGTTGGGAACATATCTAAATTTGGATGGAAGCATGGAAATTTAAAATAAGATCTAAAAGTAATATTACCAGGCAAGATTGGGAATCATATTCTTGACCTACATAAGAAATTAATAAAAACACATAGATGAAATATTGATCCATTACATCGGTTGTAACACACATACTCTCAACGAAATTATTCAAACCAAGCATTGCATCGAGAATAGTGCAAATCAAATCATGTGGTGAACAAAGAATCAAACCCTAGTTCAGTTGAGTGCATGCCAGGGGGCGATGGCGGGGATACTCGTGCAACTTCTTTCCCGAGGAAAAACGGCGCACCAGCACGGTGGGATTAATGGTGAAGGGGCAGGGTCTGGCAGGGAATCGGGCCAGCGATGGGGGCAGCACCGTTGGCGGTGATAGGAGGGCTTATGGGAGGAGACGGGGGCGGGTCGCTGCACCGGTTACCTAGAGCATTTGTAGACGTCACAGAGTTTTGGGGCGGATCGGGGTGGTGGCGGAGGTAGCCGTCGCGGAGAGGGAGGTCGGCGAGCTTGGGGCTGCATGTGACGTAACTAGTTAGTTGGGACAATGCAGGTTATGAGGCGAGATTTTCTCGGCGGACTAATTTGGTCAGTTCGCTTAGAATATAAGCCGTGGGATTAAAAAGCATCAACGGCATAGGACCCTTCTGAAAAAGGTTTCCTACCAGACTACTGATTAGGAGTATTTACCTATGATAATAGTGTATGATACTATCTTCATAGTGCATAATAGAGTAGTATCATAGATGATCATATTTATTGTCATGCATGACACAAAGTACCATAACATTTAACATGATACGATATCTACCTATGTTATTCTAACCCTCTTTCTCTTCTTTATTTTTTTGCCACATCAGCATGTTTGCTATTCCGAGTGCATGATACCGGCTATGATACCACCACTATGGCCAGCCTGAGCACACTGAGACACTAGGGGTTGACTGAGCTATTGCTCCCGGTGTACGTAATTAATTAACCTTGCTTATGCATTATTGTTGCGCACTGCCCAATATATGTAATAAATCCAGACATGTTTTCATATGAGCATAATAATTATTTTTTTAATGATTTTGAGCGACTAGCTAGATGCCTAATGATAGTCAGACACTGTGTGTGGTGGCAACAAAATGGGTAGATCGAAAAATACTTTTGAACTAGGATCATTTCTTGCTAATCTTCTCATTAAAAATTAGAACAATGATTTTTTCCTCTGGAGTGCTAGCATTTTAAATACGACTAATGTGCATGTGCCCTATAACTTGCTCCTGATAATCCGCTTTAGCTTGCTTTGTTTCTCCAGACTTTACCTTTTTTATTTATATGGAGATATACAGAAATCCAACAGCTCACATAACCACCTGATAATACTCGGGGTTCACTCTTTGCTCATTTCCTAATCTTGCTCATCAAGGGCCATTAGAAACAGATGCTTCCGTTGCTTGCCAATGGAGATTATTAAACAAGCAAGGCCCCTTCAATGTGTATTCATCTTGGAGTCTAACACCGTGATTTCATTGTGACTATGTGACTCAATTGTCGTTGGTATATTGGTGTGATTCGAGCTCCTTCGTCTTCGCCTATAGTGTGGGTAGACCGGGAGGTGGAGTCAAAGTCGACACAAGCCAAAGATGATGACCTCACCAAAGAGGTTACGGTTGTAAAGCGATGGCAAGTCCACACTAGAACGATAACAAACAGAAGTCTAATGACCTAGTTGCAGAAGGGTAGGGGTGCTCACGATCACCGGAAGAGGATCATGCTCCTGGGGCTATAACAATGTTCAAACTCCGTTGTACTAAACTCCTTTCATGCCTATAACCCTGTTCAAGTGGGCATTGCTGGAGCTGCCAAGCAATCAAATCAAAATCCCGACATGTCAATGTTGGCGTCCGTCGGATCTAGGAGAATAATGATCAACACCGAAGGAGGTGGAGGCGGTGTCGGTCGCTCTCACATTTCCTTTCCGAGGGGTTACTGATCCACTCATCACCACAGTATTTGCCCTTCGTGAAGGAGTGGTTTTGCACAACTTAGAGGGCGCATGTGGTGATGGAGATGGATTCCTTAGAGACCATCAACCTCTAGTCAACACGTCACAACTCCAGATGGATTGTGACACCTATCTTAGATGGAATAGGGAGAGATCTCCATGTTTGGCCTCTTTTTCGGTTAGGCATGCTAGGAGACATGCTAATAATTCGGCATATCTTTCTGTGCCGTCAAGCTTGTTTACACTCTGATGTTGTGCGACTGCTAGTTCA
Organism: Triticum aestivum; assembly: GCF_018294505.1. Classification (NCBI taxonomy): domain Eukaryota; kingdom Viridiplantae; phylum Streptophyta; class Magnoliopsida; order Poales; family Poaceae; genus Triticum; species Triticum aestivum. The sequence goes on from NC_057810.1 coordinate 583,171,019, forward strand.
TTAAAAGCCTGGACTTCCTTGTGAATAGTATCCTAGCTGATTGTAATAGACTTGCTATCAATCAATAAAACTCCCAAAGTTCACATGCATTAGCGGCTTTTGGTGCTCGTGGTCACCATGACGGCCAAGTTTGGCATGAAGATATTTACCTGATGATGTAAAGGTTCGTACGGCCAATACTGTTACTGAGCCTGTGTGATTTATGGAATCGTGGGTGTTTCATTTCAGAACAAAATAGCTCCCAAAGTTCACGTAAAAAAAAAAATCTTTTGCCACAAATATTTAGAAGCACTCAAACACGTACATATGTTGTGATTGCACCCCCGGAGCTAGAAGCCTAAAACTCCTTGTGCTAACGCAAGTGCCATACAAGTAGACCTATAAAAAGATATACATTCTAACATACCACTGCTTTGCATTCGAGAAAATCAGAAAGAAAATATGTGTCGGCGCTAACGCCTCTCTTATCAGATTCATATCTTCCTAATGCGATCGATCGTTTAAGATAACTTCCTTGGATCAAGATTGATCAATATGAATATCACTAGGTGAGTTTGCATAGGGAAATCACATCGAAACATTTGGTGGAATTAAATTCCCGGATCATCCTCTCAAGTTCTAGCCAGAAACTAACTAAGCCCATTACAACTTGTAACGTAAAAAACTGGTCCAACTTTACACTTGCCGGTAACTACGCGCATCGATGAACGAAGGAGAAGCATAGACAGATCGCAACGCGAACAGATCACGCACTCTTGGGCGCCATCATGGTCTTGAACTCGTCGAAGGAGAGGACGCCGTCGCCGTCTTGGTCAAACGCGGCGACCATCCTGGTGCACTCCTCCAGCGTGTGCTTCTCCCGGCCGAGCAGCGGCTGGAGAAACGCTCGGCGCAGCTCATCGGGGGTGATCACCCCGTCGCCGTTCTCGTCAAACTTGGCGAACGCCGCCGGCAAGTCCTCCGAGCCCCCGCCCTTCAGCAGCGCCCCGAGCTCCTCGATGCTGATCAACCCGTCCCCGTCGCTGTCCGCCTGGGCGACCATCTCCTGCGCCTCCGCGTCCGTGCAGCCCCAAATCTCGCGTATCTCCGCGGCCGAGATGCGGCCGTCCCCGTCCGTGTCGTAGCGGCGGAAGATGCGGACGAGCTCCGTGTCGTGGTCCTTTGCTGCTGGAGGGGCGGTAGCCTGAGGAACCGGCGGCGGCTGCGATTTGCGGCGGAAGGGGGAAGAAGCGGCGGAGACAGCTTGACCCATGGTGATCGATCGAGCTAGGTGGGTTCCGTGCGGCGTGCGTTTCCGTGTGTTTGTGGTGTGGGGTTTTGGGCTCTGGTGGATTGCGGGAGAGGGTTTAAGCCCGCCTTAGATATATAGGGCTCTCTCTCAACCGCGTGGGGTTGGGCTCGGATCGGCGGAGGCTCCTACGAGTACCAATTACTTTTGGTTTCGGCGTTAACAAAATTGGAATGAATGCGCGTTGCATGTTTGTGAACCATGGTAAATATTGTTTCCGCGTCCATCTCTGCCACAAACGTGTTCTAAAGACGCGTAGTGGATTTTGGTTTTGGAATATATGCAGCGTATTGATGATTGATTTTGGAAATGATAAATCTGAATGTTTGAATTTGAAAGCATGGCAATCCAAACGTTTTTCATGACAACTTTAGTTCACGGCTTCACGCGAGGTTGGCAAACATGATAATTTTCTGAAGAAAACCCGGAACTGGGACAAAGTTCCATGTTTTAACAACTAAATTTGCCACCTCAGGTCAACTGAACTAGCCATAAAAAAACATTCGGGGTGACATGCTTAAATCCGGATTTATCGGGGCCCTTGATTTTACAAAGTACCAATGTTGTATGCATCATACTCCCTCCATAATAATTATGTAAGATGTTTTTTTGTGCCCTGTAAAAACCAAAAAAAGTCTTACGTTTTGGTAACAAGGTTGTATGCTAGAAATAGAAGACGCGCGTTGCCTTGCCGTTTAGTCCTTTTTCGTTGTGCATTGGGCCTTTTCTTTTCTTCTGTGATGCGTGTTACATTGTACACCCATAGAAATTCAGTGGGCTAACCCGTGAAAATACAATCCATGGTATTACCAAAACTTTATTTTCTATACCTTATCTATTAATAAAAGAAATATGTATTCTTAGTCCGTCATGCTATTTTATGAAAAATCTCCTGATTTTTCTAACATTAAACCCGTAGTAGATATTAAATGTTTTTAAAAATACTCATATCTTGTAAACCGTAACTCCTAGTTCAACATGTTATATATGAATTTTGATTAGAAAAACATGTAGAATCTGAATATGATGTTATTTTACCTGTTAACAATTAAAAAAAATACCATCTAGGATGCAATCTTAATGAATAATGCATTATCCGTCTGTTTTTGTCGTTTTCCTTTACCTGCCCATAACAATACCCCATTTCACACATGATATGAATAAAAGCACGATCACTTGCTCGTTTCTTTGTATGGATTAAATCTATATGCAAGCCCTGTTGAAATAGAATACCCGTGGAATCTTGAAGTGCGCTTTTGTAGGCTAAGACCATCTTTGCTTGGGCCGTAACTACAAATTCTCATATTATAGACCATTTTTTTTGTAAATTAAGAGCATATGGTATTTTTTTGTCCCGTTGCAATGCACTGGCCTTTTTGCTAGTCTTAGCATAATGTTGTTTTTCAACACAAAATAATTCATTTTCATAAAAAAAGGTTAAAAAAATACTCCTTCCATCCCATAATAGAAAAGCGTTTTTGACACTACACTAGTGCCAAAAACGCTCTCGTACTATGCAACAGAGAGAGTAACTTGCTTCATCACCGCTTAAAGAAACTCCACATGATGAATAGAAAATGTGCTAATTTGGTTGTTGTTGTTGTTACTAAAATCATTGGCATATACTAGCAAATACTACCTCCGTCCTGGTTTATAGGTCCTCTTTGTAGTTTGTGCCAAACTTTGACTAAAGATTTAACTAACAAAATGGTAATGCATGTCAAGAAAAATTATCTCATTGGATTCGTATTTGAACATAGTTTTCAAAAATATAATATTTGATGACATACATGAACATTTTGTTAGTTTAATCTACGGTCAAAATTTGGCACGAAATATAATGGGGACCAATAAACTCGGACAGAGGTAGTATGCCCGTGCATTGCAATGGGAGATAAAATAGTATGCATTTAAAGTCAATGAGAATTATATGTGCAAGCAAAATCCTGTGTGCACATGAAAAAAGAACATTTAGCTTCTCAGTTTCGCCATGTGTGAAGGAATCAATCCGCTATTTTTCATTCATTGATCGAGGACATTTAAGAGTTTTGTTACGTCATCGTGCGTCAGAGAAGACACATGAGTTATTCAATCAACTCTTCTTTTTCATTCCTTTCAATCAAGGGGATTTTAAGGTGTGAAATTTCTGAATATTCTATGGAACATGAACAATTTTTTAAATTCTGAACAGTTTTTTGAAAATTATTTACACTTTCCAGAAAACGCGAACGAAATATGAAAGGGAATATCTTTTACAATTCACAGACATTTTTTGAAAACACAAACTTTTTTTATAAAACATGAACTTTATTTGAATTTGTGGACATTTTTTTAAATGGGAACACGTGTTGAAATTCATAATCCTTTTAGAAAATATGTATCTTTTATACATGATCATTATTTTAATTTCGAAAATTTCACTAAAACATGAACATTTTTCAAATTTGGATCAATTTTTAAATCCTATTTTATTTTTACAAATCCTTAACAAGTGAAAAAATATTTTTCTTTAAAAAATGGGCAACGTTTTGCACGTTCTGAATATTTTCCAAAATCGCTACAATTTTTTTGAATTCTGAACAATTTCCAAAATTCGTTTTTTATTCTGAACATTTTTGATAATTTTTTGTTTATGAAATAAATTCTAAAAGAAAAAAGTTGGAAGGGAAAAAAGAGGTAGGGAAAGGAGAATAAAAATAGAACTAAAACACAGAAATAAAAATAAAAATGGGCCAGCCCATTATTGATTGTCCTATGCGAAACTCTGACTATTTGTCGCCCTTGTGGAAAACAAAATTTTCCAAGTTGCGTGGGCAGAGAAATAAGTGGGATGTCTTCGTTGGGCCACAACGCGCGGCCCACGTATGAAAATTATTTTTCTAGCAGACAAACCCATAAGAATTTAATACCACATCGGATAGATAAATTTTATTTTCAACAGTGAAACGGATGATGTTTTTTGGCAAAACACACCTTGCTTTATTTGTAGGTATAGATTGGGTTAACACAAAAATATGTGGTGCTTGTTCTCTGTCCTTATTGAGGGGATCCTCTTAGATCTATTATTACTTGATAGTCATGTTAAACACATAGCCAGTGCCATGAAGAACATGGCGACAACTCCATATTAGAGTCTGAACATAACGACCTACTACTTAATTGTCCTTGTCAAGGAACATAGACTACTAAAGAGAAGGAGAAATATAAAATCATGACATGAGTCTTAATTTCTTGTTTATTTAGAGCTTATGAAATAAAATACATTCAAATATAATGAATGTTGGAGAAAACAAAAGGTTGTTTATATGTTCATTTAATATGCAATATTAACTACTATCCAATTCAACTATGTTCTTGGCAGTTCAAATGCATACACACGCAGGGGCGGAGCTCCGTTGGGGCCGAACCGGGCCATGGCCCGCCCAGGTTTTTCGCATTTTTTTGTACATATACTATGCTTCATAACCCACTCAGCCGAAGAGACAAAGGCACCGTTACAAATGGATCCAATTCAAGGTTTCGCATGAGCAGACACAGCAGGAGCAGCGGGCCGCCAGCCGGTCAGGAGGCCGCCACTGCCGCGTGCATCTCACGCAGGGCAACCAACCTTCCCTCGCGCGCACCGATCACACAACTTCCTCGCTGCTAAGCGCATGCTTCCTACTTCCTGCTGCCTGCTCCACGGCTCCGCCTGCTTCCACGCGACCTCGCCGTTACGCCATCCTCCCTCCCCTAGCTCCGGCCTCCTCACCTGCCAGTCCTGACCCCGGCCGTTGGGATCCTGTCATGGTGCCGCCTATATGCCTCCGACCTCTGCCTCTAGTGACTACCGCAATCCGTTGCGCTACCAACCAGGACTGCTAGTCTGCTGCCGACGCTGAGTAGAGCTCCATGTTCACCTCGCAACGATTGTGCCGATGCATTTGAGTGTAAGAAGATAACTGAAACAAGGCATAATAATGTACACCTCCGTCTCAAAATATTTATCTTAGATTTGCCTAGATACGGATGCATCTAACATTATAATGTGACTAAATACATTCGTATTTTGAAAAATCTAAGACAAGAATTTTAGTACCTTGCCAGAAACTTTTTCTTTACCTTGGCACAGCAAAGCGCGCCCAACCCTTCTAGTAGTATGAAAATCAATGAGAACAAAATGTACCGAATACTCAATAATGCCTAAAAAGAATTGTGCTATTGTTTACATTGGTCCGCCCAACTTTTTCTTTGAAGCTCCGCCACTGTACACAGGCACATAACCAATCGTTCCTGTGGGAGTGTGTTCTCCGGACACCAGGGATCAAGAATACACTGTATTTGTGAGTTCGACAAGAATCAAGGACACACAGGATTTTATAGAGGTTTAGGCCGCCATGTTAGCATAAAAGCCTACATTCTGTTTGTATTGATATAATTTGGAGAGTACAAGTGCTCAAGTGTTACAAAGTTGGTGGTCGGGGTGTGACCTGTAGTGGTCAGGGTCCTAGCTAGAGTGGCCGAACACTCATAACCCTTTCCTCCTCTTAGTTACTAGGCTTTAGTCTTGCTCGTAGTTGTAGGTTGTGTAGTGGGTGTATGTTTGCTTGTCCTACTTTCGACCTTGGCCCTCCTAATGAACCACAAGTATAGGGGATCAATCGTAGTACTTTTGATAAGTAAGAGTGTCGAACCCAACGAGGAGCAGAAGGAAATGACAAATAATTTTCAGCAAGGTATTCTCTGCAAGTACTGAAAGTTCCGGTAACACATAGTTTTATAGCAAGGCAATTCATAACAAGTAGCAAGTAATAGTAGTAGCAAAGGTGCAACAAGGTGACCAATCCTTTTGATAGCAAAGGACAAGCCGAAAAATTCTCTTATAGTAAGCAAAGCGTTCCCGAGGACACATGGGAATTGTCACCTAGTCACGCTCATCATGTATAGTTGATTCACGTTCGTTACTTTGATAATTTGATATGTTGGTAGACCGGTGCTAGGGTGTTGTTCTTACTTGAAGAAGCAATCCTCTTACGATTACCCCCTCTCATGAGCATCCTCAACTATGAAAGAAGAATTAAAATAAATCTAATCATAGCATGAAACATATGGATCCGAATCAACCCCTTACGGAGTAACACATAAATTAGGGTTTAAACTTCTGTCACTTTCACAACTCATAATCTACTTATTACTCCCCAATGCCTTCGCTTAGACTCAAGTATGGTGGAGTGTCATATAGTTGATGTTCACATGACACCACTAAAGAAATAACAACACACATATCATGAAAATATAGAACAGATACCAACTTCACATGATTACTTATAACAAGACTTCTCACATGTCCTCAAGAACAAGATTAACTACTCATAAGTCTTATTCATGTTCAAGATCATAGATGTATTGAATAATCTTAAGGATATTGTCGTCACTACTGCAGGATGCTGCTAATGCGACACTACGATCAAAGACCCTTTGACGAAACTATGTGCGATGCAATAATTGCAAACAATGGTGTAAAAAACCCATCAAAAAAGGTGCAAAACATTTGAGATGACGGATGCATCAAACACGGTTCAGATTTTGGTTGCGTGTGCGATGCATGGCATATGGTTCAGTTAAATTAACTGTTTGCGATGAGGACGAACAAAAGAAACGGGCTGCCAAATGAAGGTGTGTGCGATATACAGCATACGCTTCACTCGGATGAACTGTTTGTGATTAAGCAACACAAAAGAAACAGTGAGCCGGATCAAGGTGTGTGCGATATATGGCATGCGGTTCACTATGAACTGTTTGCGTTGAGACAAGAGAACAGAAACGATTCAATATAACAAGATGTGTGTGATATGCGACAAACAGGTCTATAATTAGAAATGTGTGCGAAGACCGATAATAACACAGACGATTGCTTCTAATAAGACGTATGTGATACGCTCCGTCTACACAACATCTATTGGCCATTGGGGGATGGGCGGTCATCCGGATACGCCATAAGGATGCAAAGGGGCATCCTATATCAGCAAGGACTAGTTGTTCCATCAGTAGCTCATGTAAGAGAACTCTCAAGTTAAGTGTGCTCAGGCTGGAGCACCCATCAGATGGGTGACCGGATGGGAAGTTGTGTTGATGTTAAATTAACTGATAGGATGGGTCATATCTGTCAAACTAAGTGAATGAGATGACCCATCCCATGAGTTAATTTAACCTTGAGGTCCTTGTTTTTTATTTTTATTTTATTTTTTAACACATGTTAAAGAAGGTCTACCGCATTACTTTTTGACAATGTGTATACGTGGCATACAATTGATCCATCCTACATGTTTGTGATGGAATAAACCGTGTGTGTTATGGACAAACGCTTGCTAGTGTACAACCGTTTGTGATTGATGAATTCATCACCGACGGGTTCCCTAGTATGGTTCGTGTTCATCTCATCATCATCTACTTCTTGTGCCAGCTCGATGTTCCTTATATGCCAAGTTTCCATTAATTAATGGCATTTTATGAACACGCCACCGTTTCCCGCCATTTCCTCACCTGTTTCCCGCCACCCAACGATATTGCGCATAAACCTAGGCACGGTGCGACGCACGGAGGCAACAAGCGCAGCCTACAGCACATCCACCTTTTCCAAGCATGGCAACCCACCAAAGCGTCGACTCTGCCATCAACCTCGTCGACGAGGAAAACCAGAAGGCGCCACAGCCCCTCGAGGCCGCGGCGCTCCCCAGCAACACGATGGATGGCACCGTGATGCGCATCATCGCCACGGTTGAGCAGACCCTTGGTGCATGGCGCTTCAGCGCCGCGGATCAAGATATGCATGTCAACACCGAGAGGCTGCAGCTTGACGCACAACATGATCGATGGCGTGCCGCAGAGCAAGCTAGGCGTGTCCGTGCCGATAGGCTGCGGCTCGCCGCATGGCGAGACCGTTGGAGCACCGCAGAGCGAGAGGCGCGGCGTGCCACACAACAAGAGCGGATCCATCGGCGCTTGCCTGCTGTCGATAGGGCGTCACAGCTGGGTACACGTCCCATCAGTACCCCCATTCCTCGCCGGGAGTGGGCACAAGCCCTCTGCGCCGTACTTGCACCAGAGGCCGGCCTCACCGTACTTGCACCAGACGCCCACCGCGCCGTTCACATGGGTCGCGCCGTTCGCCTTGTCCACGGACCGCTCGATCCCAATGCGCTGGTCAGTAGGCTCGACCGCCTCCTTGGCCCAGGTGTCCACCTGGGCACAGTAGAGGAACATGGCCGTCGCATCCTCGAGGTGGTGATCTCCAGTGAAATAGCCAACTTGGAGCTCGAGATCGCGCTCTAGATGTACCGCGAGCATGTCGACTGCTTGGACGAATGCCTGCACGAGTTCAGGCAGAGGCAAGAGCTACCATAGGCAAGGGCTGCTGGTCATGGTCTCATGGACGCGTTTTATTTTGTTGAGTCATTTCGACATGGAGAGCTATTTATTCACAACAATCATAGTATTACTGTGTTTATTGCTCTGTTTCAATGTGTGTACTCTGTTTTCCGGTTTTATATGTTCTGTTTCAATGTGTGTTTATACGCTTTTCATTCTGTATATGTGGATGATAACAGCTAGATTCAAATTATTATACAAAATAGATAGAAAATAGAATTCATTATATATATATATATATTGTTCATTAGTTATCACAAAATATATATAATATCATCACATAGAAGTGATGATACTTAACTACTAGGTACAATGCATAAAAATGAAAATGAATAATATTAAAACTAATAATCCTTCCTGGGGCTAGTATTCCGGTAGCCGCTCGCCAGCAGCTCCCTGGTGCGCGGCGTCTTCCAAGCGCGGAGGCAGTACTCCGCCTCCTCCGCCTCATAACGCTTGACGTGTCGCTCTGCCTCTTGCAGGCGGACGAGCGTGAACGATCTTGCCATTTCGTTGGGAGCCCACCGGAGCACCTCGTTGGTGGCATGCTAGAGCTTATCGGCCCACCTCCACGCAGCGATGAGGCCCCTAGCGCCTTTGGCCTTCCTCGCGAAGTACCCATATTCGTACACCTCCTCCGCATGACAATGCGCCCGCCCCCAAAGCTCCACCGCCTCCTTTTTCCAGGCGGCATCACGGGCTTCGCAGGCCGTCTGGTACCTGGCATCCTCCTCCGCCATCTCCTTCTTGAAAGCCACTTGCCTGGCTTTCTCAGCTGGCGGTAGTGACTTCCAAAGAAAAAGGTCGTACTGGCCCCAAAACCAATCCAAAGTTGGGGGGGGGGGGGTCCGGGCGCAACCTCGCCCGGCGGCGCCTAGGGGGTCCTCGTTGCTGCTCTTTGAGTGAGCGTCCTTGGGGGGCGGCGACTCCTCGTCGGCGCATGGGCAAACGGCGGCGCCATGGCAGAGATTTGAGAGAGAGGGAGAGAGAGAGAGAGAGAGAGAGCAAGGGGAGGATGTAGATGAGAATGCAGACGGGACGACGTGAGCAAGGTAGTATTTATATTGGCGGCCGAAATCTAGACCGACGGGAACAATACACACGCCAGTCGCCGGAATTTACGAGTACTGTAGTTTGAATTACACACGATTCCCGCAGCAAAATCAGTGTGTGAACATAATTGCTGACGGTTCCCAATACAGATCCGTGTCTGATTAATAACGCCCGCCACTCACCTTCCAAACCTCGAGGCGCGAGATAGAGTGCCAATCGTGTGGGGCCGGTTGTCTTGCCAGATTTTACATTTTCTTTTTTGAACACCAGATATTTACATCGTTTGATGATTTTTTAACTCGCACACAAGTACACAAATAAGATTTTTCAAACCGTTACGGTTAGCTGTTGCATGTAGATGTAGTTGAAATTTGAATTACGGTCATTAAATGGTTAGAAAATTACTTAAATGTCTTCAAAAGGTCAAATGACCCCTGATATTTTCTAAATTTTCACATGACAGTTGTATTAGTGCACGTTACACGTAGAAAAAAGTTGAAGGCCATAAGAGGAAGCTATCTCCCGTTCATCATCAAACATGCATTGTTCCCTCTCAGAACCACGATCCTTCTAGTGAGTTGCTCCGGATTGTGAGGGGTGTGTGTCCAAACTTTCGTCAAACATGCCAATTTTTTTACCACATCATCTTGGCGGCATGACATTACATCAAACAAAGTTTCATGTTTTTCTGATCATTTTTAATTTTTTGAAATTAAAATGCCATGGCACTCCATAGCACGTGTCCATGCCATGAGACCAATATGTTTGAAAATTCCTTCTAATTTACTGCACATGGAATTAACTTTCACATAAGTACACAAATATGATTTTTCAAACCGTTATGGTTAGTCATCGCATGTACATCTAGTTCTAATTTGAATTACGGTCATTAAATGACTAGAAATCACTTAAATGTCTTCAGAAGGTCAAATGACCCCTGAAATTTTCCATATTTTCACATGACAGTTGTATTAGTGCACACTACACGTAGAATTTTTTTGAAGGCCATAAGAGGAAGATATCTCCCGTTCGTCATCAAACATGCATTGTTCCCTTTTGAAACCACGAGCCTTCTAGTGAGTTGCTCCGGTTTGTGAGGGGTGTGTGTCCAAACTTTCGTCAAAAATGCCAATTTTTTTACCACATCATCTTGATGGTATGACATTACATCAAGCAAAGTTTCATGTTTTTCTAATTATTTTTTAATTTTTTGGAATTAAAATGCCATGTCACTCCATGCATGTTGTGTTCATGCCATGAGACCAATATGTTTGAAAATTCCTTCTAATTTACTGCACATGGAATTAACTCGCATATAAGTACACACATATGATTTTGAAACCGTTATGGTTAGCCTTTGCATGTACATGTAGTTCTAATTTGAATTACGGTCATTAAATGGTTAGAAAATCACTTAAATGTCTTCAAAAGGTCAAATGACCCCTCAAATTTTCCAAATTTTCACATGATAGTTGTATCAGTGCATGTTACACGTAGAAATTTTTTTGAAGGCCGTAAGAGGAAGCAATCTCCCGTTCGTCATCAAACATGCATTGTTTCCTCTTGGAACCACGGGCCTTCTAGTAAGTTGCTCCAGTTTGTGAGGGGTGTGTGTCCAAAATTTCGTCAAACATGCCAATTTTTTTACCACATCATCTTGGTGGCATGACATTACATCAACCAAGATTTCATGTCTTTCTGATCTTTTTTTAGTTTTTTAGAATTTAAATGCCATGGCACTCCATGGTTAATTGTGCCATATCCATTAGACCAATATGTTTGAAAATTCCTTCCAATTTACTGCACATGGAATTAAATCACACACAAGTACACAAAATATGACTTTTCAAACCGTTATGGTTAGCTGTTGCATGTACATGTAGTTCAAATTTCAATTACGGTCATTAAATGGCTACAAAATCACTTAAATGTCTTAAAAGGTCAAATGACCCCTGGAATTTTCCAAAATTTGACATGACAGTTGTATTAGTAATACAAATCTTCTCGTACATTTAAAACACCATCCGTTGCCACTTTACTCCAAATTCGTCTTTCACGGCTAATAAACAATATCTACAACATCACACATTGTTGTTTTGTAGGAATCGTTTGCGATGAAATTTTCCGGGTCTATTTAAGTCTTCCTCCTTAAGCATTGCCGTCTCGTCTGCTCCAGTGTCGGTGCTACCTCTTGAGCATGCGTTGGTTTTTCCTTGAAGAGGAAAGGATGATGCAACAAAGTAGCATAAGTATTTTTCTCAGTTTTGAGAACCAAGGTATCAATCCAGTAGGAGACGACACACAAGTCACCTAGTACCTGCACAAACAATCAAGAACCTTGCAACCAACGTGATAAAGGGGTTGTCAATCCCTTCACGGTCACTCACAAAAGTGAGATCTGATAAAGATAATAAAGTAAATATTTTTGGTATTTTTGTTGTATAGATTGGAAATTAAAGATTGCAAAATAGTAAACGAGATGCGATATAATGGAAAATAGGTGTAATATAATAAGAAAGAGACCCCGGGGCCATAGGTTTCACTAGCGGCTTCTCTCAAGATAGCATGTATTACGATAGGTGAACAAATTACTGCCGAGCAATTAATAGAAGAGCGCATAATTATGAAGACATCTAAGGAAATGATCATGAACATAGGCATCACGTCTGTGTCAAGTAGACTGAAACGATTCTGCATCTACTACTATTACTCCACACATCGACCGCTATCCAGCATGCATATAGAGTATTAAGTTCATAAGAACGGAGTAACGCATTAAGCATGATGACATGATGTGGAGGAATAAACTCAAGCAATATGATATAAACCCCATCTTTTTATCCTTGATGGCAACAATACAATACATGCCTTGCTGCCCCTACTGTCACTGGGAAAGGACACCGCAAGATTGAACCCAAAGCTAAGCACTTCTCCCATTGCAAGAAAGATTAATCTAGTAGGCCAAACTAAACCAATAATTCGAAGAGACTTTCAAAGGTATGAAATCACGCATATAAGATTTCAGAGAAGAACCAAATAATATTCATAGATAATCTTGTTCATAAATCCATAATTCATCGGATCTCAGCAAACACACCGCAAAAGAATAGTACTGTTGACACCAGATTTTGGCACGGTCAATAACTTATATAAGATGGCCTCAAATGGAGAAGTGATCTTTATGAAAGAGTTTCGTATTGTTGATATGAACATCTTTGAAGTTTGGGTCATTGCAGTCCGATTTCATCTCGAAGGCCGAAACTATGCTCAAAGTACTAAGATCTTATATTCAGAGTACAGTTTGGCTGATTGAGCCCCCAAGACGACCTCAAATGGAAAACTTATCTACACGGATTGTCTTCGTCTCGTTGAAACGATCGATTTTGATATAAAAATCGTTCCAATCCAAGTTCGTATGCAAAAGTTAGAGCCATCTGAATACAACACTATCACGAGCCAAAGTGGCGCGCCCCACCAGGCACCGTGTCTGATGGGTACCGCGAATACCAGCCTGTGTTGCATGAGCGATTTGATCCTTAAGATGAACTCTAATAAAAAACTGTTCAATATAAAAGTTGTTCGTCTCGTCGAAACGGTCAAGATTGCTTTTGGGCTCGTTTTCATCCGAGGTCGTTTACCACCTCAAAAGTTACCCGCAAGGTGCAGCCAGTTTAAACCAAACAGTTTTGGAAAGTTCGGACAAAACCAATCCGAATTTGACTAGGGTTTTGGACGTGAATCCAAGCCTTTTCCTTGCACGGGAAGTCCAGCCGCCTCTTATATACCTGAGGGGTGATGGCCGATTGAACGACACCAATCGAACAAACACATCTAATACTTTTTCGTGTTCATCTACTTTTATCTCTCCCCTTGTATCTTTCTTCTCGTTCTTCGTCGTTCTTCAAGATTAGCGGCTGCGAATCCACGAGGCTATAGGGGCGGTAAGGCCGACCTCGAGCAGCCAATCGTCACCGCGAGTCCTGACAGGGTCCCTCCTGTTGGAAATATGCCCTAGAGGCAATAATAAAAGTATTATTATATTTCAATGTTCATGATAAATGTCTTTTATTATGCTATAACTGTATTATCCGGAAATCGTAATACACGTGTGAATACTTAGACCACAATATGTCCCTGGTGAGCCTCTAGTTGACCAGCTCATTGTGATCAACAGATAGTCATGGTTTCCTGACTATGGACATTGGATGTCGTTGATGACGGGATCACATCATTAGGAGAATGATGTGATGGACAAGACCCAATCCTAAGCATAGCATAAAAGATCGTATAGTTCGTTTTGCTAGAGCTTTGCCAGTGTCAAGTATCTCTTCCTTCGACCATGAGATCGTGTAACTCCCGGATACCGTAAGAGTGTCTTGGGTGTATCAAACGTCACAACGTAACTGGGTGACTATAAAGGTGCACTACAGGTATCTTCGAAAGTAGCTGTTGGGTTGACACGGATCGAGACTGGGATTTGTCACTCCGTATGACGGAGAGGTATCTCTGGGCCCACTCGGTAATGCATCATCATAATGAGCTCAATGTGACCAAGGTGTTGGACACGGGATCATGCATTACGGTACGAGTAAAGTGACTTGCCGGTAACGAGACTGAACAAGGTATTGGGATACCGACGATCGAGTCTCGGGCAAGTAACGTACCGATTGACAAAGGGAATTGCATACAGGGTTTGATCGAATCCTCGACATCGTGGTTCATCCGATGACAACATCGAGGAGCATGTGGGAGCCGTCATGGGTATCCAGATCCCGCTGTTGGTTATTGACTGAGAGCGTCTCGGTCATGTCTGCATGTCTCCCGAACCCGTAGGGTCTACACACTTAAGGTTCGGTGACACTAGGGTTATTAGGAAGACTAGTATGTGACTACCGAATGTTGTTCGGAGTCCCGGATGGGATCCTGGACGTCACGAGGAGATCCGGAAGGGTCCGGAGGTAAAGATTTATATATGGGAAGTTGTCAAACAGACACCGGGAAGTTTCGGGGTCATACCGGTATTGTACCGGGGCCACCGGAAGGGTTCCGGGGGTCCACCGGGAGGGGCCACCCCTCCCGGGGGGCCACATGGGCTGCGTGGGGCAGGGAGCCAGCCCCTGGTGGGCTGGCCGCTCCCCCTCCCTTGGGCCCATGCGCCTAGGGTTGAGGGGGGAACCCTAGAGGGGGCACCCCCCTTGGCTTGGGGGGCAAGCCACCCTCTCCCCTCTCCCCTAGGCCGCCGCACCCCCCCTAGATGGGTTCTAGGGGACCGGCCCCCTTCTCCCTTCCCCCTATAAATAGAGGGGTGAGGGGAGGGCAGCCGGACGACCCTCCAAGGCGCAGCCCTCCCCTCCCCAACACCTCTCCTCCTCCGTTGTGTGCTTGGCGAAGCCCTGTCGGAGTACTGCTTCTCCACCATCACCACGCCGTCGTGCTGCCGGTGGAGCTGTCTTCCTCAACCTCTCCTTTCCCCTTGCTGGATCAAGAAGGAGGAGACGTCTCCCGTCCCGTACGTGTGTTGAACGCGGAGGTGCTGTCCGTTCAGCACTTGGTCATCGGTGATTCGAATCACGTCGAGTACGACTACATCATCACCTTGCAAGCTTCCGCACGCGATCTACAAGTGGTATGTAGATGCAAACTCTCTCCCTTGACTCGTTGCTTAGATGAACTCATAGATGGATCTTGGTGAAACCGTAGGAAATTTTTTAATTTTCTGCAACGTTCCCCAACAGTGGCATCATGAGCTAGGTCTATGCGTAGTTCTCTTTGCACGAGTAGAACACAATTTTGTTGTGGGCGTGGATTTTGTCATCTTACTTGCCTCTACTAGTCTTTTCTTGCTCAACGGTATTGTGGGATGAAGCGGCCCGGACCAACCTTACACGTACGCTTACGTGAGACCGGTTCCACCGACTGACATGCACTAGTTGCATAAGGTGGCTGGCGGGTGTCTGTCTCTCCCACTTTAGTTGGAGCGGAATCGATGAACATGGCCCTTATGAAGGGTAAATAGAAGTTGACAAAATCACGTTGTGGTGATTCGTAGGTAAGAAAACGTTCTTGCTAGAACCCAATTGCAGCCACGTAAAAGATGCAACAACAATTAGAGGACGTCTAACTTGTTTTTGCAGCGATTGATCATGTGATATGATATGGCCAGAAGTTGTGATGAATGATGAATTGTGATGTATGAGATCATGTTCTTTGTAATAGGATTCACGACTTGCATGTCGATGAGTATGACAACCGGCAGGAGCCATAGGAGTTGTCTTTATTTTTTGTATGACCTGCGTGTCATTGAATAACGCCATGTAAACTACTTTACTTTATTGCTAAACGTTAGTCATAGAAGTAGAAGTAGTCGTTGGCGTGACAACTTCATGAAGACACGATGATGGAGATCATGATGATGGAGATCATGGTGTCAAGCCGGTGACAAGATGATCATGGAGCCCCGAAGATGAAGATCAATGGAGCTATATGATATTGGCCATATCATGTCACAACTATATAATTGCATGTGATGTTTATTATGTTTATGCATCTTGTTTACTTAGGACGACGGTAGTAAATAAGATGATCCCTTACAAAAATTTCAAGAAATGTTCTCCCCTAACTGTGCACCGTTGCTACAGTTCGTCGCTTCTAAGCACCACGTGATGATCGGGTGTGATGGATTCTTACGTTCACATACAACGGGTGTAAGACAGTTTTACACAGCGAAAACACTTAGGGTTAACTTGACGAGCCTAGCATGTGCAGACATGGCCCCGGAACACGGAGACCGAAAGGTCGAACACGAGTCGTATGGAAGATACGATCAACATGAGAATGTTCACCGACGATGACTAGTCCATCTCACGTGATGATCGGACACGGGCCAGTCGACTCGGATCGTGTAACACTTAGATGACTAGAGGGATGTCTAATCTAAGTGGGAGTTCATAATTTGATTAGAACTTTATTATCATGAACTTAGTCTAAAACCTTTGCAAATATGTCTTGTAGATGAATGGCCAACGCTAATGTCAACATGAACTTCAACGCGTTCCTAGAGAAAACCAAGCTGAAAGATGATGGCAGCAACTATACGGACTGGGTCCGGAACCTGAGGATCATCCTCATAGCTGCCAGGAAACAATATGTCCTAGAAGGACCGCTAGGTGACGCTCCCGTCCCAGAGAACCAAGACATTATGAATGCTTGGCAAACTCGCGCTGATGATTACTCCCTCGTTTAGTGCGGCATGCTTTACAGCTTAGAACCGGGGCTCCAAAAGCGTTTTGAGCACCACGGAGCATATGAGATGTTCGAAGAGCTGAAACTAGTTTTTCAAGCTCATGCCCGGGTCGAGAGATATGATGTCTCCGACAAGTTCTACAGTTGTAAGATGGAGGAAAACAGTTCTGTCAGTGAGCACATCCTGAAGATGTCTGGGTTGCACAACCGTATGACCTAGCTGAACATTAACCTCCTAGATGAGGCGGTCATTGACAGAATTCTCCAGTCGCTCCCACCAAGCTACAAGAGCTTTGTGATGAACTACAACATGCAGGGGATGGAAAAGACCATTCCTGAAGTGTTCTCGATGCTGAAGTCAGCAGAGGCTGAAATCAAGAAAGAACATCAAGTGTTGATGGTCAATAAGACCACTAAGTTCAAGAAGGGCAAGGGTAAGAAGAACTTCAAGAAGGACGGCAAGGAGGTTGCCGCGCCTGGTAAGCCAGTTACCGGGAAGAAGTCAAAGAATGGACCTAAGCCTGAGACTGAGTGCTTTTATTGCAAGGGGAAGGGTCACTGGAAGCGGAACTGCCCCAAATACTTAGCAGATAAGAAGGCCGGCAAAACCAAAGGTATATTTGATATACATGTAATTGATGTGTACCTTACCAGTACTCGTAGTAACTCCTGGGTATTTGATACCGGTGCCGTTGCTCATATTTGTAACTCACAGCAGGAGTTGCGGAATGAACGGAGGCTGGGGAAGGACGAGGTGACAATGCGCGTCGGGAATGGTTCCAGAGTCGATGTGATCGCCGTCGGCACGCTGCCTCTACATTTACCTACGGGATTAGTTTTGAACCTTAATAATTGTTATTTAGTGCCAAGTTTGAGCATGAACATTGTATCTGGATCTCGTTTAATACGAGATGGCTACTCATTTAAGTCTGAGAATAATGGTTGTTCGATTTATATGAGAGATATGTTTTATGGTCATGCTCCGATGGTCAATGGTTTATTCTTAATGAATCTCGAGCGTAATATTACACATGTTCATAGTGTAGATGCCAAAAGATTTAAAGTTGATAACGATAGTCCCACATACTTGTGGCACTGCCGCCTTGGTCACATTGGTGTCAAGCGCATGAAGAAGCTCCATGCCGATGGACTTTTAGAGTCTCTTGATTATGAATCGTTTGACACGTGCGAACCATGCCTTTTGGGCAAAATGACCAAGACTCCGTTCTCCGGAACAATGGAGCGAGCAACCAACTTGTTGGAAATCATACATACCGATGTGTGCGATCCAATGAGCGTTGAGGCTCGCGGAGGATATCGTTATGTTCTCACTCTCACAGATGACTTGAGTAGATATGGGTATGTCTACTTAATGAAACACAAGTCTGAGACCTTTGAAAAGTTCAAGGAATTTCAGAATGAGGTAGAGAATCAACGTGACCGAAAGATAAAATTCTTACGATCAGATCATGGAGGAGAATACTTAAGTCACGAATTTGGTACACACTTAAGGAAATGTGGAATCGTTTCACAGCTCACGCCGCCTGGAACACCTCAGCGAAACGGTGTGTCCGAACGTCATAATCTCACCCTATTGGATATGGTGCGGTCTATGATGTCTCTTACCGATTTACCGCTATCATTTTGGGGATACGCTCTAGAGACAGCTACATTCACTTTAAATAGGGCACCGTCTAAATCCGTTGAGACGACACCATATGAATTATGGTTTGGAAAGAAACCTAAGCTGTCATTTCTAAAAGTTTGGGGATGCGATGCTTATGTCAAGAAACTTCAACCTGAAAAGCTCGAACCCAAGTCGGAAAAATGCGTATTCATAGGATACCCTAAGGAAACTATCGGGTATACCTTCTACTTAAGATCTGAAGGCAAGATCTTTATTGCCAAGAACGGATGCTTTCTGGAAAAAGAGTTTCTCTCGAAAGAAGTAAGTGGGAGGAAAGTAGAACTCGATGAAGTACTACCTCTTGAGCGGGAAAGTGGCGCAGCGCAGGAAACCGTTCCTGTGATGCCCACACCAACTGAAGAGGAAAACAATGATAATGATCAAGGTACTTCGGATCAAGTTACTGCTGAACTTCGTAGGTCCACAAGGACACGTTCCGCACCAGAGTGGTACGGCAACCCTGTCCTGGAAATCATGTTGTTAGACAACAATGAACCTTCGAACTATGAAGAAGCGATGGCGGGCCCGGATTCCAACAAATGGCTTGAAGCCATGAAATCCGAGATAGAATCCATGTATGAAAACAAAGTATGGACTTTGACAGACTTGCCCGATGATCGGCGAGCGATAGAAAACAAATGGATCTTTAAGAAGAAGACGGACGCGGATGGTAATGTTACGATCTATAAGGCTCGACTTGTCGCTAAGGGTTATCGACAAGTTCAAGGGATTGACTACGACGAGACTTTCTCTCCCGTAGCGAAGCTGAAGTCCGTCCGAATCATGTTAGCAATTGCCGCATACTATGATTATGAGATATGGCAAATGGACGTCAAAACGGCATTCCTTAACGGGCATCTTAAGGAAGAACTGTATATGATGCAGCCGGAAGGTTTTGTCGATCCTCGGAACGCTAACAAAGTATGCAAGCTCCAGCGATCCATTTATGGACTGGTGCAAGCATCTCGGAGTTGGAACATTCGCTTTGATGAGATGATCAAAGCGTTTGGGTTTATGCAGACTTATGGAGAAGCCTGCGTTTACAAGAAAGTGAGTGGGAGCTCTGTAGCATTTCTCATATTATATGTAGATGACATACTCTTGATGGGAAATAATATAGAATTTCTGGACAGCATTAAGGCCTACTTGAATAAGTGTTTTTCAATGAAGGACCTTGGAGAAGCTGCTTATATATTAGGCATCAAGATCTATAGAGATAGATCGAGACGCCTCATACGTCTTTCACAAAGCACATACCTTGATAAGATTTTGAAGAGGTTCAAAATGGATCAGTCCAAGAAGGGGTTCTTGCCTATGTTACAAGGTGTGAGATTGAGCTCGGCTAAGTCACCGACCACGGCAAAAGATAAAGAAGAGATGAGTGTCATCCCCTATGCTTCAGCCATAGGATCTATTATGTATGCCATGTTGTGTACCAGACCCGATGTAAACCTTGCCGTAAGTTTGGTAGCAAGATACCAAAGTAATCCCGGCAAGGAACACTGGACAGCGGTCAAGAATATCCTGAAGTACCTGAAAAGGACGAAGGACATGTTTCTCGTTTATGGAAGAGACGAAGAGCTCGTCGTAAAGGGTTACGTCGACGCTAGCTTCGACTCAGATCTGGATGACTCTAAGTCACAAACCGGATACGTGTATATGTTGAATGGTGGAGCAGTAAGCTGGTGCAGCTGCAAGCAGAGCGTCGTGGCGGGATCTACGTGTGAAGCGGAGTACATGGCAGCCTCGGAGGCAGCGCATGAAGCGATTTGGGTGAAGGAGTTCATCATCGACCTAGGAGTCATACCCAATGCGTCGGGGCCGATCAAACTCTTCTGTGACAACACTGGAGCTATTGCCCTCGCCAAGGAGCCCAGGTTTCACAAGAAGACCAGGCACATCAAGCGTCATTTCAACTCCATCCGTGAAAATGTTCAAGATGGAGACATAGAGATTTGCAAAGTGCACACGGATCTGAATGTCGCAGATCCGCTGACTAAACCTCTCTCGCGTGCAAAACATGATCAACACCAGAACTCTATGGGTGTTCGATTCATCACAATGTAACTAGATTGGTGACTCTAGTGCAAGTGGGAGACTGTTGGAAATATGCCCTAGAGGCAATAATAAAAGTATTATTATATTTCAATGTTCATGATAAATGTCTTTTATTCATGCTATAACTGTATTATCCGGAAATCGTAATACACGTGTGAATACTTAGACCACAATATGTCCCTGGTGAGCCTCTAGTTGACCAGCTCGTTGTGATCAACAGATAGTCATTGTTTCCTGACTATGGACATTGGATGTCGTTGATAACGGGATCACATCATTAGGAGAATGATGTGATGGACAAGACCCATTCTTAAGCATTGCATAAAAGATCGTGTAGTTCGTTTTGCTAGAGCTTTGCCAGTGTCAAGTATCTCTTCCTTCGACCATGAGATCGTGTAACTCCCGGATACCGTAAGAGTGCCTTGGGTGTATCAAACGTCACAACGTAACTGGGTGACTATAAAGGTGCATTACAGGTATCTCCGAAAGTAGCTGTTGGGTTGACACGGATCGAGACTGGGATTTGTCACTCCGTATGACGGAGAGGTATCTCTGGGCCCACTCGGTAATGCATCATCATAATGAGCTCAATGTGACCAAGGTGTTGGACACGGGATCATGCATTACGGTACGAGTAAAGTGACTTGCCGGTAACGAGACTGAACAAGGTATTGGGATACCGACGATCGAGTCTCGGGCAAGTAACGTACCGATTGACAAAGGGAATTGCATACAGGGTTTGATCGAATCCTCGACATCGTGGTTCATCCGATGACAACATCGAGGAGCATGTGGGAGCCGTCATGGGTATCCAGATCCCGCTGTTGGTTATTGACTGAGAGCGTCTCGGTCATGTCTGCATGTCTCCCGAACCCGTAGGGTCTACACACTTAAGGTTCGGTGACGCTAGGGTTATTAGGAAGACTAGTATGTGACTACCGAATGTTGTTCGGAGTCCCGGATGGGATCCTGGACGTCACGAGGAGATTCGGAAGGGTCCGGAGGTAAAGATTTATATATGGGAAGTTGTCAAACAGACACCGGGAAGTTTCGGGGTCATACCGGTATTGTACCGGGGCCACCGGAAGGGTTCCGGGGGTCCACCGGGAGGGGCCACCCCTCCCGGGGGGCCACATGGGCTGCGTGGGGCAGGGAGCCAGCCCCTGGTGGGCTGGCCGCACCCCCTCCCTTGGGCCCATGCGCCTAGGGTTGAGGGGGGAACCCTAGAGGGGGCGCCCCCCTTGGCTTGGGGGGCAAGCCACCCTCTCCCCTCTCCCCTAGGCCGCCGCACCCCCCCCTAGATGGGTTCTAGGGGGCCGGCCCCCTTCTCCCTTCCCCCTATAAATAGAGGGGTGAGGGGTGGGTAGCCGGACGACCCTCCAAGGCGCAGCCCTCCCCTCCCCAACACCTCTCCTCCTCCGTTGTGTGCTTGGCGAAGCCCTGTCGGAGTACTGCTTCTCCACCATCACCACGCCGTCGTGCTGCCGGTGGAGCTGTCTTCCTCAACCTCTCCTTTCCCCTTGCTGGATCAAGAAGGAGGAGACGTCTCCCGTCCCATACGTGTGTTGAACGCGGAGGTGCTGTCCGTTCAGCACTTGGTCATCGGTGATTCGAATCACGTCGAGTACGACTACATCATCACCTTGCAAGCTTCCGCACGCGATCTACAAGTGGTATGTAGATGCAAACTCTCTCCCTTGACTCGTTGCTTAGATGAACTCATAGATGGATCTTGGTGAAACCGTAGGAAATTTTTTAATTTTCTGCAACGTTCCCCAACACCTCCCGGGCGAGCGGGGCGTCTGGTCCCAAAAGCGCCGGCTTGCTGTCTTGCGTATCGCGCTGGAAGTCGGCCTCCCGCGGTGTGAGTTGCGGAGCATCTCCCTCGGCGCCGCGGGTACACATCGACGTGTTCGTGTGACGCGTTCCAGCGTCAACACACTTTTTGGCGACTCCGCTGGGGACGAAGCTTCGAATGGTCTCCGGCCCGTTCTTGCTACAAAGAGATCGTCATCTAGGGTTTGCAGTCTACAAAGGTAATATGAATACCCAATCCCTTTATGTAGATGCAAATAATTCATATGGTGTTACTAGATCGTTCAATGAGTATACTCTATCAGCCAACCCTAGTTTTTTCAATCATGCAACTAACTACGTGCAAGGACTGATTCAAAGTAATTTATATACTTCAACTTCTTATGATATTAGTAACATGCACCATATGTATCCCAACTCACACGCATCGGCAACCCAGCAAATTCATATGCCGATGAGCAACATGATGAGTTCGATTAATCAATTTGAAACACCCCAAGTTAGAATTTCCAATGCCATACAAGAAAGTGTTTGACCCTTTTATTCATCGGCAGCTAATGTGCAATATAGTAATCCAACCATGTCGATGAATGAGAGAATTGGCCATGCTACTAGTGGCTATTCGGCCAGTTAGTCTCAACCGTCATATGCTACACCTCATGTTACTAATTCTTCTGCACCTTACACAACTGTAGATGCTCATAATTCGGCTTCACACCTTCCTGGTTATAGCCGAATGAATGTAAATTTTACAAGAGCGATTGTGCCCAACATTGTAGAAGATGAGGTAGTGGTGGCTGCATTGAAGAGTTTAGCCAAAATAAGAGAATTAGTGCTCTTTGCCTTGAACAACATGAAAAGGGGCTATTTCCTGATTATGCCGCAATAAAAGCTAGAGTTTTGCAAGAAGATGAATCTTTGCCAATTGATAAAATTGGTGAGCAAAAGGATGGTCTTACAACAATGCATATGCCTTCACCTAGTACTATATCATATTATACACCCCCTACACAATTGCAAAATTTCGGCAACACCCGTGTGTCATTGCCGAAAGAATCTAAAAGCATTGGGGGGCAATCATATCCGGAGTGGGCTGAAATTGTGAAAAAGCTTAAAGCTAATTTTGCCGTTTGCCGTCAGAAACAAATAGAAAAAGAATTGGCTCAGATAAAAGAAGCATTGCCAATTGGTAGTATCAATGAAAAGAAGGATGATTCAAAACATGAAAGTGCTTCGGTTGAAAAAACCGAATCAAGTAGTATATATTCTGAATCCATCAAATCCAACGAGGCAAGCATTATTGAGAAAGGGCATGGCAAGCATAGGAAAACAACGGTGCTTGATTTTTCTGAAGTTAATGGAACCTACTTCCTGCCCTATGAGTTCCGTGCCGTAGAAATTGACAAACTTCAAGGACAAGAACAAGTAGCCGAACAAAGTTCGGCCGACAAAAATCTTCAAAGCTATGATGCACGAATTCAAGAAAAAGATGATGACAAGGTGTTGGGGAGCCATCCAAAGATGGAGCAATATGTTCTTCAAATGGCACCACCATCATGTTCTCCCAACATATTTGAAGAGGTATGCATAGCGAGTAATTTACCTATTTTCAGATTTGGTCGCAACTTCATTATTGATGCATCTATAAGAAATATTCTCATAAGTAATTTTGAAAGACCAATGAAGAAGGGTAATTTACTTGTTAGCAATAAAATTGTTATGGAACATATCGGTCAAACCATTGCGCCATTTATAAAGACCGATAATGACTTATTGTTACAGCCAAAGCTTTCCCCGTTGCTTTATCTAAAGTTCATATCTAGTTGGGTAGCTTTGCTTATTTCGTACTTGGCTTGCACTTGGTCTCAATTGAGACATGTATGTTCTAACTATTTTTATTTTAGAAATTTAAAGCCAAGGTTAAATTCTGTTGAGAAAACTGATGCTAGTATAATATCTTACCCAAAGACATCGGAGATAGAGTGCAAAAAACAATGCATAGCCGAATGGTGTGATGCAAAATCTGAACCATTCGTTTGCTTAACTCCAAAGCCGTTCTCACAACAAGATCGGCTAGAGAATGAAAAGTTTACCTTCAATTCAAGCATGTATGATCAAATATTTGATTTGTTGTTGCAAAATAATTATATTAGAATTCTTGATCACCATGTTGAACCATCTGTCCAAGGACGAATGTATTGTAAGTTGCATGATTCGTCCAAGCATAATTTTGAGGATTGCAACATGTTTCGTCAAATAGTTAAATCGGCCATTGATAAAGGACGATTGAAATTTGTTGAGACACCAAGAGATGACCAGTCTATTCCGATTGGTCCTGATGGCAGAAAGTTTTTGCATCGGCTGCTTCAAGCCGATCCATTTGAAGAGAAGGTAAAAACTACAGGTGATGGGATCAAGCTTTCAAGTAAAGAAGTTGTTGAAGAGCATAATGAACATAATCTTGAGGGAAAGAATTCCATCGAAGCTACAATGGAGACGCCAAGGACTGGGGGGCAGCAAGCAAATCCAATGATCGATGAAAGTAAACCAAAAGAAAACAAAGGCCGAAATAAGCACAAGTGTAAGAGATCAAAAATCACCTTCGCTGAACTATTGGATAAATATCAAAAGAAGAGTGAAGAGGAGAATGCTTATCGGCCAAATCATGCAAAGAAACCAAGGTCACCCCCAAGGCGCAAATATGAGGATCGGTATTGGCAAAGTGATAATGTTAATGCAACATATTCATATCCTTATTTTGGGCCACCAATGCCAATGCCGTGGATACCTCCCTATGCTCATATAGATACATATTCATCATGGGACATGTATGATACAAGGGCACATTCTCCATCTTATTCTAGACCATCTCACCAATACTATGCAGCTCCAAGGAGATCAACATTTGAACAATCACGCGCCAAAGACCATTTCAATCATAAGGAATTGGTCCAGAGCTCAATAAAGAAGAAAGATGTGGTAAAGCAAGTTTACCGCGTGAAAGGAGATGGTCGTAGGTGTGCTGCTTCAGATTTGATCTCAAATAATAAAGAGCCAATTAAAGTGTTGACATTGGCTACAAAAGGCAAAGAAGTGAAGCAATCAATTGATAAAAATCAGAGTGCAAAATCTGAAGAAAAGAAGTTGAGGGTGCACAAGGCCCAAAAAGAGTTGCCATTGGTTGAAATAAAATCACAGCCGAGATGCCCACTCGGTTTATCATATTGGCAAAAGAAGAAATTACAAAATCTTAGTGCACAAGAGCTGGAAAAGAAGAACATGGCATGGGTTCTGAAGAGGAGCAGTCAAAATGAAAGTGATGTGTAACCTTCTATTGCAACAAGTGTTACAAAAGTGAAGAAAGAGAAGGATGGAAGCCAAAAACAGTTAAGCCGAAGGTTTGCATCACCCCATCAAAATCTTCGGTTAGCACATCATCCATATTCTTCAACCATACCATTGATGCCTTTGCCATGGAATTCATCATCAGGTATGATAAAGTACCCTCTCTGGATTTATTTTAATCCATGGAAGCGACATAATTTTATGCATCATGAGAGGGTATTACCAAATCTCTATACATTTTATTAGCTACATTTTTTCTTGCTAATCCAAAGGGCCGAAATATTTGATTGCTATTTCATTTGTTTATTTCGGCTATACATGATTTGGTGAATGAATTCTACATGGGCATTATGTTGATGGCCGGTACTTATCTATCGCCCCAAGAATATGTCAAAGCATGGATGATGTAGTATCCTAACATCGTCCTTAGTTTAATTAGAGGCCAAAACGAGGTACATGTTCATTGATATTGCCCTTGTCTTTCTAGTACTATGGAGATTATTTTCAACGGTAAATTTTTGACAATGGCCAAGGTGTTGGTGTTGCTTATTTATCTCCATATGGAGCTATTTTGTGAAGCCTCAGGCCGCTTATAATATTTTTGCACAATCATCAAAGCCGAATATGCATTGTCATTCGAATTGGAGCTTTGCCTTGATATAGGTGCTATACATATTGAGGCTTCCGGTGATTCATTATTAGTAGTATAACAAATATCCAAGGGTTATTAATGTTTTGACGGATCACTTATAGTTTATCTTTTGGTATGTCCAGATGCAAGATTTACCTTGGGTTGCTTTGAAATTGTTCATATATCTAGGCATGACAATTCGAAAGAGTTGGCACAGCAAGCGTCCGGCTACTATGTTAACCATAGTGTATTGCATTTCTATCAATAGCCGATGCTAGGTCTTGTCAACATAGGTAAGGCTGAATCGAAGCCCACCGCTTCGGCCACTAATGAAACTTTTATGCAGGAAAAGTAAGGATTGGAGGAAGTTCATTCTTGATTATCTGCAAAATCCTAGCGAAAGGGTGAACAATATGGTTCGGAGGATGGTTTTGATCTATGGAACCTTATCACCGGATTGTTATAGAAGCTGAGAAGTTTTCACCCAAGTTTGCATCAAGAGGTTCAAACAAGCAATGGCCGATATATACTTGTCGTCCTAAGAACATGCAAAATGGCCGATGGAGTGTTGACATCATCCTTAGAACACGCTATGCGGAAGTTATTTTTCGGCACACAAACTTTGCCGAAAAACAGGGGGGCATGTGTTGACACCAGATTTTGGCACGGTCAATAACTTATTTAAGATGGCCTCAAATGGAGAAGTGATCTTCATGAAAGAGTCTCGTATTGTTGATATGAACATCTTTGAAGTTTGGGTCATTGCAGTCCGATTTCATCTCGAAGGCCGAAACTATGCTCAAAGTACTAAGATCTTATATTCACAGTACAGTTTGGCTGATTAAGCCCCCAATACGACCTCAAATAGAAAAATTATCTACACAGATTGTCTTCGTCTCGTTGAAAAGATCGATTTTGATATAAAAATCGTTCCAATCCGAATTCATATGCAAAAGTTAGAGCCATCTGAATACAACACTATCACGAGCCAAAAGTGGCGCGCCCCACCAGACACCGTGTCTGATGGGTAGCGCGAATACCAGCCTGTGTTGCATGAGCGATTTGACCCTCAAGATGAACTCTAATAAAAAACTGTTCAACATAAAAGTTGTTCGCCTTGTTGAAATGGTCAAGATTGCTTTTGGGCTCGTTTCCATCCGAGGTCGTTTACCATCTCAAAAATTACCTGCAAGGTGCAGCCAGTTTAAACCAAACAGTTTTGGAAAGTTCGGACAAAACCAATCCGAATTTGACTAGGGTTTTGGACGTGAATCCAAGCCTTTTCCTTGCACGGGAAGTCCAGCCGCCTCTTATATACCTGAGGGGTGATGGCCGATTGAACGACACCAATCGAACAAACACATCTAATACTTTTCCGTGTTCATCTACTTTTATCTCTCCCCTTGTATCTTTCTTCTCGTTCTTCGTCGTTCTTCAAGATTGGAGGCTGCAAATCCACGAGGCTATAGGGGCGGTAAGGCCGACCTCGAGCAGCCAATCGTTGCCGTGAGCCCTGACAGGGTCCCTCCTGGGCGAGCGGGGCGTCTGGTCCCAAAAGCGCTGGCTTGCTGTCTTGCGTATCGCGCTGGAAGTCGGCCTCCCGCGGTGTGAGTTGCGGAGCATCTCCCTCGGCGCCGCGGGTACACATCGACGTGTTCGTGTGACGCGTTCCAGCGTCAACAAGTACATCAAATAGATCTCCAAGAACATCGAGGAGAACTTTGTATTGAGAATCAAAGAGAGAGAAGAAGCCATCTTGCTAATAACTATGGACCCGAAGGTCTGTGGTAAACTCCAAGATGGGATCATCGGAGAGGCAATGGTGTTGATGTAGAAGCCCTCCGTGAACGATTCCCCCTCCGGCAGATCGCCGGAAAAAGCCCCAAGATGGGATCTCACGGGTACAGAAGGTTGCGGCAGTGGAAAAGTGGTTTCATGGCTCCCCCTGGTGCTTCTAGGGTATAAGAGTATATATAGGCGAAAGAAGTACGTCGGTGGAGCTACGAGGGGCCCACGAGGGTGGGGGCGCGCCTACCCCCTGGGCGCGCCCACCCCCTGGGCGCGCCCTCCTGCCTCGTGGCCTCCTCGTAGAATCCCAGACTTCAACTCTAAGTCTTCTGGGTTGCTTTTGGTCCAAGATAGATCCTCGCGAAGGTTTCATTCCGTTTGGACTCCGTTTGGTATTCCTTTTCTGTAAAACACTAAAATTGAAAAAAAAAACAGAAACTGGCACCGGGCCTCCGGTTAATAGGTTAGTCCCAAAAATAATATAAAAGAGCATATTAAAGGCCATTAAACATCCAAAACAGATAATATAATAGCATGGAACGATAAAAAATTATAGATACGTTGGAGACGTACCAAGCATCCCCAAGCTTAATTCCTGCTCGTCCTCGAGTAGGTAAATGATAAAAACAGAATTTTTGATGTGGAATGCTACCTAGCATATTTATAAATGTAATTTTCTATATTGTGGCATGAATGTTCAGATCCGAAAGATTCAAGACAAAAGTTTAATATTGACGTAAAAATAATAATACTTCAAGCATAGTAACAAAGCAATCATGTCTTCTCAAAATAACATGGCCAAAGAAAGTTATCCCTACAAAATCATATAGTCTAGTTGTGCTCTATCTTCATCACACAAAGTATTTAATCATGCACAACCCCGATGACAAGCCAAGCAATTGTTTCATACTTTTGATGTTCTCAAACTTTTTCAATCTTCACGCAATACATGAGCGTGAGCCATGGACATATCACTATAGGTGAAATAGAATGATGGTTGTGGAGAAGACAAAAAGGAGAAGATAGTCTCACATCAACTAGGCGTATCAACGGGGTATGGAGATGCCCATCAATAGATATCAATGTGAGTGAGTAGGGATTGCCATGCAACAGATGCACTAGAGCTATAAGTGCATGAAAGCTCAACAAGAGAACTAAGTGGGTGTGCATCCAACTTGCTTGCTCACGAAGACCTAGGGAACTTTTGAGGAAGCCCATCATTGGAATATACAAGCCAAGTTCTATAATGAAAAATTCCCACTAGTATATGAAAGTGACAACATAGGAGACTCTCTATCATGAAGATCATGGTGCTACTTTGAAGAACAAGTGTGGTAAAAGGATAGTAGAATTGTCCCTTCTCTCTCTTTCTCTCATTTATTTTTTTATTTGGGCCTTTTCTATTTTTTTATGGCCTCCTTTTTTTATTTAATCCGGAGTCTCATCCTGACTTGTGGGGGAATCATAGGCTCCATCATCCTTTCCTCACATGGGACAATGCTCTAATAATGAAGATCATCACACTTTTATTTACTTACAACTCAAGAATTACAACTCGATACTTAGAACAAAATATGACTCTATGTGAACGCCTCCGGCGGTGTACCAGGATGTGCAATGATTCAAGAGTGACATGTATGAAAAATTATGTACGATGGCTTTGCCACAAATACGATGTCAACTACATGATCATGCAAGGCAATATGACAATGATGGAGCGTGTCATAATAAATGGAAAGGTGGAAAGTTGCATGGAAATATATCTCGGAATGGCTATGGGAATGCCATAATAGGTAGGTATGGTGTATGTTTTGAGGAAGGTATATGGTGGGTATATGGTACCGGTGAAAGTTGCGGTACTAGAGAGGCTAACAATGGTGGAAGGGTGAGAGTGCATATAATCCATGGACTCAACATTAGTCATAAAGAACTCACATACTTATTACAAAAAATTATTAGTTATCCAAACAAAGTACTACGCGCATGCTCCTAGGGGGATAGATTGGTAGGAAAATACCATCGCTCGTCCCCGACCGCCACTCATAAGGAAGACAATCAATAAATAAATCATACTCCAACTTCATCACATAACGGTTCACCATACGTGCATGCTACGGGAATCACAAACTTTAACACAAGTATCTCTCAAATTCACAACTACTCAACTATCATGACTCTAATATCACCATCCTCATATCTCAAAGCAATCATAAAGAATCAAACTTCTCATAGTATTCAATGCACTCTATATGAAAGTTTTTATTATACCCATCTTGGATGCTCATAACATTAGGACTAATTTTATAACCAAAGAAAATTACCATGTTGTTCTTAAAGACTCTCAAAATAATATAAGTGAAGCATGAGAGATCAATAATTTTCATAAAATAAAACCACCACCGTGCTCTAAAAAGATATAAGTGAAGCACTAGAGCAATATTGTTTAGCTCAAAAGATATAAGTGAAGCACATAGAGTATTCTAATAAATTCCTATTCATGCGTGTCTCTCCCGAAAGGTGTGTAAAGCAAGGATGATTGTGGTAAACTAAATATAAAAGACCAAATCATACAAGACGCTCCAAGCAAAACACATATCATGTGGTGAATAAAAATATAGCCTCAAGTAAAGTTACCGATAGATGAAGACGAAAGAGGGGATGCCTTCCGGGGCATCCCCAAGCTTAGGCTTTTGGTTGCCCTTGAATTACCTTGGGGTTACTTGGGCATCCCCAATTTTAGGCTATTGACACTCCTTATTCCAAAATCCATCAAATCTTTACCCAAAAACTTAAAAATTTCACAACACAAAACTTCAACAGAAAATCTCATGAGCTCCGTTAGTATAAGAAAATAAACCACCACTTTAAGGTACTGTAATGAACTCATTATTTATTTATATTGGTGTTAAACCTACTGTATTCAAACTTCTCTATGGTTCATACCCCCCGATACTACTCATAGATTCATCAAAATAAGCAAACAACACGCGAAAAACAAAATCTGTAAAAAACAGAACAGTCTGTAGCAATCTGTAACTTTCTAATACTTATGTAACTCTAAAAATTCTGAAATAAATTGGTGGACGTGAGGAATTTGTATATTAATCCTATTCAAAAAGAATCAACCTAAAAGTGCTCTCCAGGAAAAAATGACAGCTATTCTCGTGAGCATAAAAGTTTCTGTTTTTTACAGCAAGACTGCGAAGACTTCACCCAAGTCTTCCCAAAGGTTCTACTTGGCACAAACACTAATTAAAACATAAAACCACATCTAGACAGATTCGTGATGAATTATTTATTACTAAACAGGAGCTAAAAGTAAAGAACAAAAATAAAATTGGGTTGCCTCCCAATAAGCGCTACCGTTTAACGCCCCTAGCTAGGCATAAAAACACGAATAGATCTAGGTATTGCCATCTTTGGCATGCAATTCTTTCCTCATCAAATCCTCCAAAACTCGTCGTAATAAATCTATCCTTTCCCTTATTTCCCTTCTAGAATAAGAACTTAAATCATGGAAAGGGCTTTGATTTGTAATTTTAACATTCATAAACCCATAGTCAAGATCATCACCATAAATATCATCATATAAAATACGTAGTTCATTCCTAATGGGATCTTTCATAATTTTATTCAACCAATCCCTATTAAACCCTACATGAATTCCTCTAGTAATCTAGTCAAACTCCTCAGAAGCTTCAAGGTACAAAGATTGAGATATTTCAGAATAAGGAACTCTCTTTTTAAGATTTTCACTGTAATATTGATAATCTCTGGCTTCCAAACTATGCATGGTTTCTTTATCGTACAAAATATCTATAATAGGAGGGTGTTCAACATCTTTTTTATAGAAGGCAAAAATATCCCTAGCTTCTTGTATTATAAAATTGAATTCGTGCATAAGGATAATAGTGGCAATGTTTTTAGCTATAGGGTGATTGATGTTGGGGAGTTCATAAAACACATTTTGCAAAGCGGGATGGATGTGCACAAATTTTCTTTCTAATTTCTCAACAAGCATAACAATGGCATCAGCATAACAGTTGGTCTGAAGAAGAATAGACTTTTTATTAATAGGCATGGATCCCGTGCAATCAAAGAATTCTTGGATAATACTTTTTCCAATAGTATTACCACCCCCCACACGAAAGATTTTTGTTTTATAATTAGGTGGAGTTTCAGTATCACGATTCGAAGAACAATTCTCAAGAGCTTCTTCAAGATTTTGAATGATAACGTCCCCCGTTTCAGACATGATGGAAACAAACCGCACTAACGAACGAACACACAAGAGGCAAGTGAAAAGAGACGAACGGAAAGAGGGTGAAGAAAAGGCAAAGGTTTTTGAAAATCGTTTTAGAAGTGGGGAAGAGGAAAACGAGAGGCAAATGGCAAATAATGTAATGCGAGGGAGAAGAGTTTATGATGAGTACTTGGTATGTCTGGACTTGTCGTAGATCTCCCCGGCAACGGGGCCAGAAATTGGCAAGTTGACGGCAGATCAAATATTGTCTTGACTTGGCGTATATCTCCCCGGCAACGGCGCGAGAAATCCTTCTTGCTACCTCTTGAGCATGTGTTGGTTTTCCCTTGAAGAGGAAAGAGTGATGCAGCAAAGTAGCGTAAGTATTTCCCTTAGTTTTGAGAACCAAGGTATCAATCCAGTAGGAGACGACACACAAGCACCTAGTACCTGCACAAACAATCAAGAACCTTGCAACCAATGCGATAAAGGGGTTGTCAATCCCTTCAAGGTCACTCGCAAAAGTGAGATCTGATAAAGATAATAAAGTAAATATTTTTGGTATTTTTGTTGTATAGATTGGAAAGTAAAGATTGCAAAATAGTAAACGAGATGCGATATACTGGAAAAGATATGAAATAGAATAAGAAAGAGACCTGGGGCCCATAGGTTTCACTAGTGGCTTCTCTTAAGATTGACCCTAGCCTACTTACAACAATGCAATGTAAATCATTGATGTGTTCAATCAGCAGAAAACAAGAAAATAATCACCATGAATAATAGGACTTACACGTAAGTGGGACAGGAAGATGTGAAAATGGTGTTTGTCTTCACTATAATCTTCCCATGATGGGAATATATGCACATAGTCCCTAACAACATTGAAAGCATTGTCTTTTAAACTGGGAATAACTGGAATGGGGTTCCAATCTGCAGGAATTGGCTGTCTCTGCAGTTGGGATAGGTCTTCGGCCGGTGGACTTGCTGTACTTTTTGCTGGAGTGGGATTTTTCTGTGGTACGGCTGGTGCTATGGAAACTGAAATCGGCATACCTTTTGCTGGAGTGCAGGTCCTATGTGGTGGGGCTAGTGGTGTGGACAGTGTAGTATGGGTACAGTCTGGTGGAGTCGGTCCTACGTTTTGTGTCACTGGTTGTACAACTAATATAAGTGGGCTGTTGTCTGATTTCTCCGGCACAACCACGTTTTTCAAGGACTTTGCTGGTGCTCCTTCAGGTTCGGCAATCACCCTCTTCCTTTTTTATGTCTGATGCACAAGAACAACATTTGAGTGGAAAAACATGGTATGATGACAGATGGAATATGTATTGATAATGGATGGGCATGGCATCTCGACATATATGATGAGTAAACTAAGCAGATGGCGGTGCAACAAAGTAGAAGAAATGCAAGACAACATATGCAAGATACGTGCAATCAATAAAATCTTGCCAATTATAACAGGCACCTTGATGGGTGAACATGACAGGCCATCTGCCTTTGACTCCTCGAGGTTAGAATAGTCATTAGGATCATATTCTGAACAAGAATCTACAGGTGGGGAGCGTATGAGTTTCATTGCATCTAGAATGGCACTCAATGCCTTGGTGCCAATTTTGTAAGTCATTGCAGTGTTCCACAATATTCTTCTGATGCGCAGATTCTGATATTCACTGTAATTGCGTATAATATCCGAGAACCATGAAAACATAAATAGTTGTGAGATTATCTTTGTAATGCAGATGATATTCTAATATAGGGGCGCCCCTGTAAACACTTGTGTGCTATCACTGGATTCTGATGAGAGAGCTCATGTGTGCTGTAATATGGTGCGTGCATTTATATAATCTGGCACAAGTACACAAAAATAGGCTCCAAAAGTAAGGATAGTTGGCAGATGATAGGTTCATAATATACTGTATAGAGAGTTTATTGCCAAACCATGATAACAAGAGCACGCAGCAACTAGGCAGATCATAGTGTACATAACAGGGGTACACCATAACCACAATATATAAATCGGGAAAGTGGAACTGGCTTGAAAATACGGTGTTGTATTGCCGCTAGTAATTGAAAGCCTATCGATCACATACATGCCAGCTCTATCAGTTGTTGACTGCAGATGTCCCTGCACAAACTCTTAATGCAAAGGAACGCCACTTAATATTGCCACTTGTGATAGTGACCTTTATTATGCAGTCCGTCACTTTTATTTCTTCCCCATCACAAGTTCGTACAAAGCTCATTTTCCTCACATTAAAAGATCATACATATTTAGAGAGCAATTTTTTATTGCTTTACACCGATGAAAACTTACTTGAAGGATCTTATTGATGTCTACTACACAACTTATTCTTGTAGACTCGTGTTGTGCCTCTAGGAACAAAGTTTTGTAGGATAGTAGAAATTTCCCCTCAAGTGGATGACCTAAGGTTCATCAATCCATGGGAGGCGTATGATGAAGATGGTATCTCTCAAACAACCCTGGAATCAAATACAAGAAATATCTTGTGTCCCCAACACACCAAATGCAATGGTAAATTGTATAGGTGCACTAGTTCGGCGAAGAGATGGTGATACAAGTGTAGTAGTGATAGTAGATATTGTTTTTTGTAACAGTAACAATAAAAAACAACAAGGTAGCAAGTAACAAAAGTGAGCACAACCGGTATTGCAATGCTTGAAAACAAGGCCTAGGGTTCATACTTTCACTAGTGCAATCTCTCAACAATGCTAATATATTGGATCATATAACAATCCCTCAACGTGCAACGAAGAATCACTCCAAAGTTCTTATCTAGCAGAGAACATAGGAAGAAATTGTCTCTAAGGTACGAAACCACCTCAAAGTTATCCTTTCCGATCGATCTATAGTGCTATTCGTATAAGTGTCATAAATAGCCCAAGAGTTCGTACTAAAATAACACCATATGATACACATCAACCAACTCTAATGTCACCTAGATACTCCAATGTCACCACGAGTATCTGTTAGTTCATTATATGATATGCATCAAACAATTTCAGATTCATAACACTCGGTCCAACACAAAGAACTTCAAAGAGTGCCCCAATATTTATACCCGAGAAATAAGGACGAAAATGTGCATCAACCCCTATGCATATATTACCCCAATGTCACCTTGGGAATCCGTGAGTTGAGTGCCAAGACATACATCAACTGCTCTCAAATCCAACAAAGTATTCAATCCGGTAATAACGAAATCTCAAAGGGAAAACTAAATTCATCACAAAAAGATAGAGAGGGAGAAATACCATATGATCCAACTATATTAACAAAGCTCGTGGTATATCAATAAAGCTCTTTCAGCAAGGCCCAACATTGGTCTTCCATTTGCCTAATAACAACTAAAACTTAAATAGGGGATTTTCTCTGGACCCCTAGTATTTTTAATCAACCCCCGAGCCAATGCTCCTCTGAGTGTTGGTCCAACTTGGGCGATGTCTCAGCCAACCCGACGTCTTGCCCATCCTTTGTGCCCCGAGAACGAGATACGTGCGGCTCCTATCAGGATTTGTCGGCACACCGGGAGGTCTTGCTGGTTTTGTTTTACCATTGTCGAAATGTCTTGTGCACCGGGATCCCGAGTCTGATTGGATGTCCGGCGATGGAGGACTCCGTGGATCGTGAGCTTGTAATGGGCTAAGTAGGGACACCTCTGCAGCGTTTGATCTTTCAAAAGTCGTGCCCGCGGTTATGTGGTAGATGGGAGTTTTTAATATCCGACTGTAGAGAACTTGACACCAGTTTCGAACTAAAATACCCAAGCGCGTGTGTAACCATGGCAGTCTCTTTTTGAGTGGGTCGAGAAGAGAACACAGTGGGGTTATGTTTAAATGTAAGTAGATCACTTATTGATCATTACTAATTTGCGACCGTTTGCATAGTTTCTCATCTCATTCTTGTACTCATAAGTTAGCCACTATACATGCTTAGTCGCTTGCTGCAACCTCACCACTTATCCATTCCATACCCATTAAGCTTTGCTAGTCTTGATACCCATGGTAATGGGATTGCTGAGTCCTCGTGGCTCATAGATTACTACAACAACAGTTGCAGGTATAGGTTATGCGATGATCGTGACGTGAGAGCAAAGTTTACTTGTTTTGGAGTTCTTCTTCTGCTTCTTCTTTGTTCAGGGGATAGGTTCCTGGTCGGCAGCCTGGGCTAGCAAGGTGGATGTCGTTTGAGTTTCTATTTGTGTTTCATCCGTAGTTGGATGTTCTTCTTGTGTATGATGTTGTTATATTCATGTGGCATTGTATGCCTTTTGGTATGTATCCCCTAGCTATTGTGTAATGGTACGTTTTAATGATATCCACCTTGCAAAATCGTTTCAATATGCGGCACTATCCTTGGTAGGACCTTCGAGTTCCTCTCAGATAGGATCGCATATTGGGCGTGACACTTGTTCACCTACATTAAATTCTTGCTTTTGTATTCTTTTGTCGTGACATATTTTGACCTTTTCTTTAAACAGTTTAGCATTTTCATAGGCTTGGGTTGTCCATTCATCAAGTGAGTTAATATCAAATAACCTCTTTTCACCGGCAAGTTTAAAATCATAGTTGAGCTCTTTAATTACCCAATAAGCTTTATGTTCTAATTCAAGAGGTAAATGAGATGCTTTTCCATAAACCATTTTATATGGAAACATATCCATAGGATTTTTATAAGCAGATCCATAAGCCCCTAGTGCTTCGTCAAGTTTCTTAGACCAATTCTTCCTAGATTTGTTGCGGTCTTTTGCAAGATTAGCTTTATTTCCCTATTACTTAATTCTACTTGACCACTAGACTGAGGATGATTAGGAGATGCAATTCTATGGTTAACATCATATCTAACAAAAGTTTACGGAAAGCACCATGAATGAAGTGTGAACCACCGTCTGTCATTAAATACCTAAGGACTCCAAACCTCGGGAAAATAACTTATTTAAGCATTTTAATAGAAGTGTTGTGATCAACACTACCAGTTGGAATAGCTTCTACCCACTTAGTAACATAATCAACAACAACTAAAATATGAGTATACCCATCGGAGGAAGGAAAAGGTCCCATCTAATCAAATCTCCAAACATCAAATGGTTTAATAATAAGTGAATAGTTCATAGGCATTTCCTGATGTCTACCAATATTACCAATTCTTTGACATTCGTCGCAAGATAGAACAAACTTACGTGCATCTTTGAAAAGAGTAGGCTAATAAAAACCAGATTGTAATACCATGTGTGCAGTTCTGTCTCCCGCATGGTGTCCTTCGTAAGCCTCGGAGTGACACTTCCGTAGGATTTGTTCCTTTTCATGCTCAAGTATACACCGTCTAATAATACCATCTACTACTTCTTTATATAGATGTGGGTCATCCCAAAAGTAATGGTTTAAATCAAAGAAAAACATTTTCATTTGTTGGTATGTGAAACTAGGTGGTATATATTTAGCAACAATGTAATTGGCATAGTCTACATATCAAGGAGTATTACTAGAAGCATTTATAACTACTAATTGTTTGTCGGGAAAACTATCATTAATAGGCAGTGGGTTACAAGAACATTTTCCATCCTAGACATATTATCATCTACGGGATTCTCAGCTCCGTTTCAATCAGTAATATGCAAGCCAAATTCTTGTAACAATAGCACCCACCTAATTAACCTATGTTTCACATCTTTCTTTTCCAAGAGATATTTAATAGCAGCATGATCAGTGTGCATAGTTACTTTAGAATCAACACTGTAAGATCTGAACTTATCACATGCAAACACAACTGCTAAGAATTCTTTCTTAGTGGTGGCAAAATTTCTTTGAGCACTGCCTAAGGTTTTACTAGCATAATGAATAACATTTAATTTCTTATCAACTCTTTGTCCTAGAACAACACCAATAGCATAATCACTAGCATCACACATAATTTCAAAGGGTAAGCTCCAATCAGGTGGTTGAACAATAGGTGCAGAGATTAAGGATTTCTTAAGAATTTCGAATGCTTCTACACAATCATCATCAAAAACGAATGGAACATCTTTTTGCAAGAGATTAGTAAGAGGCCTAGAAATTTTAGAGAAGTCTTTAATAAATGTCCTATAGAAACCAACATGACCAAGGAAACTTCTTATACCTTTGATATCTTTAGGACATGGCATTTTCTCAATTGCATCAACTTTAGCCTTATCAACATCAATACCTTTTTCGGAAATTTTATGCCCCAAGACAATACCTTTATTCACCATAAATTGGTACTTCTCCCAATACAAGACAAGATTAGTTTCTTCACATCTCTCCAAAACTCGATCAAGGTTGCTTAACAATCATCAAAAGAAGTTTCGTAAAAAGAAAAATTGTCCATAAAAACCTTAACAATCTTTTCACAAAAGCCAAAGAATATAGGAGTCATACATCTTTGAAAGGTAGCAGGTGCATTCCATAAGCCAAAAGGCATACGTCTGTAAGCAAAAGTACCAAAAGGGCATGTAAACGTAGTTTTTTCTTTATCCTCTTGTGGCACAGGTATTTGGGAAAAACCAGAGTATCCATCTAGAAGACAAAAATGTGAATGGTTTGATAATATTTCTAGCATTTGATCAATAAATGGTAGGGGTAATGATCTTTCCTAGTGGCTTTGTTTAGTTTTATAAAATCATTTACCATCCTATAACCTATTATAATTTGATGTCTACTACGCAACTTTATTATTGTAGACTCGTGTTGGCCTCCAAGCGCAGAGTTTTATAGGACAATAACAATTTTCCCACAAGTGGATGACCTAAGGTTTATCAATCCGTGGGAGGCGTAGGATGAAGATGGTCTCTCTCAAACAACCCTGCAACCAAATAACAAAGAGTCTCTTATGTCCGCAACACACCAAATACAATGGTAAATTGTATAGATGCACTAGTTTGGCGAAGAGATGGTGATACCTGTGTAGTAATGATAGTAGATATTGATTTTTGTAATAGGAACAATAAAAAAACAGCAAGGTAGAAAGTAACAAAAGTGA
The DNA here is from genome assembly GCF_018294505.1 of Triticum aestivum. Classification (NCBI taxonomy): domain Eukaryota; kingdom Viridiplantae; phylum Streptophyta; class Magnoliopsida; order Poales; family Poaceae; genus Triticum; species Triticum aestivum. The sequence goes on from NC_057810.1 coordinate 583,210,594, forward strand.
GCACAAACAGTATTGCAATGCTTGAAAATGAGGCCTAGGGCTCGTACTTTCACTAGTGCAATCTCCTAACAATGCTAATCTAATTGGATCATATAACCATCCCTCAATGTGCGATGAAGAATCACTTCAAAGTTCTTATCTAGCGGAGAACATAAGACAAAATTGTTTGTAGGGTATGAAACCACTTCAAAGTTATTCTTTCCGATCGATCTATCCAAGATTTTGTATTAAAATAACACCAAGTTATCCTTTTCGATTGATCTATCTAAGAGTTCGTACTAAAATAGCACCATATGATACACATCAACCAAGTCTAATGTCACCTAGATACTCCAATGTCACAACGAGCATCTGTGAGTTAATTATACAATATGCATCAAATAATTTCAGATTCATAACACTCAATCCAACACAAAGAACATCAAAGAGTGCCCCAAGATTTCTACCGGAGAAACAAAGACGAGAACATGCACCAACCCCTATGCATAGATTATCCCAATGCCACCTTGGGAATCCGCGAGTTGAGTGCCAAAACACACATCAAGTGAATCAATATGATACCCCATTGTCACCATGGGTATTCTTAGCAAGACATACATCAAGTATTCTCAAATCCATAAAAGTATTCAACCCAATAATAACAAAATATCAAAGGGAAAAGTCAATTCATCATAACAAGATAGAGAGGGGAAAACACCATATGATCCAACTATATTAACAAAGCTCGCGGTACATCAAGATCGTGCCAAATCAAGAACACGAGAGAGAGAGAGATAGAGAGAGAGAGATGAAACACATAGCTACTAGTACAAACCTCAGCCCCGAGGGTGGACTACTCGTTCCTAATCATGGTGGCCGCCAAGATGATGAAGATGGCCTCCGGTGATGATTTGCCCCTCTGGCAGGGTGCCGGAACAGGGTCTAGATTGGTTTTTCATGGCTACAGAGGCTTGCGAAAGCGGAATATATGTGTGATTTTTCAGCGCTGGAATCACGTGAAGATGGGCTTCAGGGGGCCCACTACCCACCAGGGTGCGCTAGGGGGAGGGGGTGGAGGTGGCACGCCCTGGTGCCTTTTGGATAGCAGGGCTCCCCCTCCAGTGGTTCTTTGCTCCAGTATTTTTCTTCCATTCCAAAAAAAATCATCAAAAAGTTTCATCCAATTATGGGAACTTCTATTTCTGCGCAAAAAACAACACCACGGTAGTTCCGCTAAAAACAGCGTCAGTCCGGGTTAGTTCCATTCAAATCATACCAAAACCATATAAAATTGTTGTAAACATGGCATGAATACTTCATAAATTATAGATACGTTGGAGACGTATCAGCATCCCCAAGCTTAATTCCTGTTCCTCCTCGAGTAGGTAAATGATAAAAGAAATAATTTATGAAGTGTGAATGCTAGCATAGTGCATAAGTTTGATCAATGATAATTTCAGTCACTTTTCCTAGCATCATAACAACAACTCTTTCTCATAAAACTCATCATGATAAAGTAGCAATTGAAAACAGATTTTTTGTTGTGGAATGCTACGTATCGTATTCATCACATACTCTTTCTTTTATGACATTTGGACTTGAATGATTCAATGCAATAGTCTATAATTTGACATCAGGAAATCAGGACTCGAGCATATCAACAAGCAACCATGTCTTTCAAAATATCAACACTAAAAAAAGCTATCCCTAGCCCATTATGCTTAATCATTGATCCATTCATGAAACACACTCGAATATTAACTATGCCCAATGCACAAGTATGACAATAGTGTTCCCTAGTTGGTGCTTTATAAGAGAAGATGGTGACTCAATAAAAATAAAAATTGCATAAAGTAAATAGATAGGCCTTACACAGTGGGAAGCAGAGATTTGTAGAGGTGCCTAATCTCAAAGCTTAAATTGAGAGATACATTGTTTTGAGAGGCATGCTTTTCCTGTCAATGAAATCGACCTAGAATTCCCAATACTTTCCATGCTAGATACATCATAGGCAGTTCCCAAACATAAAATAAAGTTTATTCCTTTTTCCACCATTCTTTCACAATCCATGGTTAGGCACATCCACGGTTGACTTCCATGCGAACACTTTCCAAGGAATTTATTATTGACAACATAAATAAAATTTCTTTTGATTTCGGCACAGGCCATTCCTATTACCTGCCGCACTCTCGTGCAATGACAAGTGAATGAACACTCATCTTGAGAATAACACATCTAGCATAGAAAATATTGTCCACCCCTGCCGCTTCATGAGCGGTATGGGCACACAACAAGGAAATTCATTTTGAAAATAATAGTTGGCACATACAAATTTACTTGGAACGACATGGAAATACCACATATAGGTTGGTATGGTGGACTCATTTGACACAATGTGGTTTTAAGGAGTTTGGATGTACAAGCAGTATTCTCGCTTCGTACAAATGAAGGCTAGCAAATAGATTGAGAAGTGACCAACCAAGAAACAAAAATGATCATAAACGAGCATTAAACATAACCAACAACGAATAATGCACCACAAGTAGGATGTAACTTCATTGCATAACTATTGACTTTCATGCTTGCATAGGGAATCACAAACCTTAACACCAATATTCTTACTAAAGCATAATTACTCACCAACATGACTCACATATTATTATCTCCATATCACAAAACAATTGCAAGGAATCAAACTTATCATATTCAGTGACCTATATGAAAGTTTTTATTATATCCTCCTTGAATATCCATCACATTGGAACCAAATTCATATCTTGTGCATATTGCCATTACTATTATCAACTCTGAAAATAATATAAGTGAAGTGTGAGAGTGCATATATTTCTTCAAAATATAATCACCCGTGCTCTAAAAGATATAAGTGAAGCACTAGAGCAACTACCTAGCTCAAAATATATGCAATAAAAACAAAATTTGTCTAAAATAGAACAATGTGTAATGATGGAAATTTTAGTCATGCTTCAGTACCTCCAAACATTCTGAAACATTAGGACAACATAAACAATTTTGTATCACAATACTGTATAAAAATTTCAGCAATTTTTAACCTTCAAGTACATAATGATAATTCAAATACTGGACGCAAAAGGTTCTATTTCTGCATAGGATCAAATCAACTATCATCCAAATCATCCTAAAGGCTTTACTTGGTACAAAATTCAAAAGAAAATATAGAAACATGATCATTATAGTAGAAATAATCATTTTGCACACACAAATAGAAAGGAAATATAAAGGATAACTATTGGGTTGCCTCCCAACAAGCTCTTTCTTTATAGACGTTAAGATAGGCTTGAGATTTTAATGATGCTCACATGAAAGACAAGCAAATTGAAGCACAAAGAGAGCATAATATAGTATGTAACAAACAAATTTAAGTCTAACCCTCTTCCTATGCATAAGCATTTTACAGGAAAACAAATTACCAAGACAAGCAATATCTAGCATATGCAAATAGGAAGAATGAAACATTAATAATTTCAACATAAAGAGAGCTAATTTAGTGACAGGAAGGTTTTTATAACCATACTTACATCTCTCAAAATAATTACATGTAGGAACATAATCAAATTCAACAATATATCTATCACATAACATTTTCTTTACATGACCCATATGCATGCAAATTTTACAATCTTTCATAATAGTGGGATTAACATCAACTAAAGTCATGATCTCTCCAAACCCACATTTATAAAAAAATCATAAGATTGAAAGTTCTTGAAAGTAGTGGGACTGTTTTTAAAAGTTGACACTCACTGGTACAATGCCGTTCTATACAAACGGTTTTCAACCCCTTTCTGCGACGGAATTTGGAACCATCGCCAAGTGAGTGTGGGCAATAGAGGGGTCCTTCCCACACGATCCACAAACCATCGGGGATAGGCCTGTCGGGGGGATGAACCCCGAGCAAGCAACGGAACCCGGATCTATTTCAAAAACAGTGGGGCCCGCATCGCCCCGCAAACCGGCATGCGCCAGGCCGGGTTGCTCGACCCAGCAAGGCGCGCAACCCGGCCAAGACCCTCGACTCGGCAAGGTACGTCGACCCGGCCGCAGCGGCTGGCGCAACGCAACTCAGCCCAGCGCAACCTTGGCTTCCCCTGCAAGCCAACCCACCCGTGGCGTCCACGGCAACCCAGCCATGATTCAGCTCCCATCCCATCCAGGCCGTACGATGGGACGAGACCTCAATCACCGATGACCAAGACTACAGTGCCCCCGCCCATGCCCGTGGTCAGCCGGAGCATGGCAACAGTGCCCCTTACCTACCCGCTGATCAGGGCTCGCACGACAATAGTGTTCCCGCCCTCACCGCTGACGACAGCAAGCGGCGACCTGATGGAGAACACTGTGCGCGGCTCGACTCAGCCACGCCATGACGATTGACAAGACGATGCACAGTCCCCCTAGGCATGCAGGGCCCGCACCTAGGGGAACCCGGCAAACCACAAGCTCCCAAGCGGGACCCAACCCGATACCCCGGACACCGACAATACGGACCCACCGACTCGGCATATTACCATTGTAACCCTGGGTGGGTTGATCTATAAAACCCCCAGGAGTCCACGCCAATAGAGGCATGTGAGATCCCCGGCATGCCAAGCAATACAAGATAAAGCAAGCAAGCAAGATAGGACTAGCCACTACATAGCAACACCAGAGAGAAGGAGCAAACCGAGCCTTGGCCAGCCTCCTTCCTCCTCCATACAGCTCCAGAAGCGACATTGTACTATCGACCATCCAACTAAACTCGGCAGGACTAGGGGTGTTATCTCTCCGGAGAGCCCCGAACCTGGGTATGTCCTGCGTCCCGCGGCCGCGCATATCAACCTCGCCTCCGAAGCCCACCAGCGCCCTCGAGCCTCCTCCTCTCTTTAGCCATCCCTTGGCATCTGCCGTGCACCCACAATGACAGTTGGCACCCACCGTGGGGCAGCTCGAGGAGCTGGCTGGAAGCATGCTTCGGACGGGGCCCTCCTCCTACTCCGACGAGTCCGTCACTCTGGCGGACGACGTCATCGGCGCGCTTGCCGCCTCCTTCACTGTGCTGTGCATCTCTGACGCACTCGCGGCCAATGAGTACCCCAGCGAGGTGCTCAGCTACTCCGACTCCCCGCTCTCTCTCAGCGGCGGATTCACTGCCGGTGCAATGGACGCCCACGTGGAGGTCTTTGTCACTGGCGATGGCGCCTCTTCCTCGTCGAGCAAGGCGAGAAGAGTCGCCGAAGCCGCGGCCACCACGGCACGGACGGAGCCGTCCGACCCGCTGCGCGCCGTGATGCAGAGCCTCAGCATCCCCATCGGCACCGACGTCGACGCCACCAATGTCGCTGAAGCCCGAACCCAGCTCGAGGATAGGCGCCAGCAAATGCTGGACCTGTCCGAGATGCTGGCCGCCACCAGGCGCCGCCTGGAAGCTGCTCAGATGGAGCACGATGCCGCCCACGGATTCACACCCGCCGCGGCCGAGCCAAGCCGGGCCGTCGATACTCGCGCCCGGGGAGGAGCGATTGACCGGGCCTTCGGCGTCGTCCGGACCGTCTACGAGACCCTAGTCAAGAACATGCGCGCTGCGGAGGCAGCCACGGTTGGCCTCGACCAACTCGCGGCCGAGGAGCTCAAGGAGCGCATCGGGCGGATGCGCGAGCTCCTCCACGCCGCTAACACCCAGCAGGATCGCCTCAACCAGCTCACCAAGCTGGCCGGGTCCGGCTCCGCCCGCCTTGGCGGGCCCAGCGAACAACTGCACATGGCCTCCTCGCCGCCCGGTGAGGCGCACTCTGGCCAAGCCCGGACCTGGCGCAACCCGGCCGGCACCGCCGCTAATGCTCCGGGCAACGAGCCCGCCCCAGAGACCCAGCACGGACCCGGCCAGCCTGGCCGGCGTCCGACTCCAGCCGACCCGGCCCCTCGGGGCCTGGCCGCCAGTCGACTCGGCCCGCGCACCATCGACGACGCCGACGCGCGTCGCCGCCTCGATCAGCTCGCTCGCTCGCTGGAAGTGGAGGAGAGCGGCGCCATCGGGCCGGCGTGCTTCGACCCACGCATCCGGGAGGAGCCCTTCCCCAAGGGGTTCGTGCTTTCCCGTGACACCCCCAAGTACAATGGGACCATGAAGCCAGAAGACTGGCTCACCGACTACACCACGGCCATTGGCATCACCGGTGCCAATCGTCGTCTCGTCGTGCGCTACGCACCGCTCATGCTCCAGGGATCGACTCGCACATGGTTGAACAACCTGCCGATGGGCAGCATCAACGCATTGGTCGATTTCGAGGAAGCGTTTGTCCGCAACTTCACGGGGACGTACAGGCGGCCCGGTCGCCCCAGCCAGCTCGCCATGTGCGTGCAGGGGCCGACGGAGACCGGCCGTGAGTACCTCGCATGCTGGACCGAGCTCTGGAACAGCTCCGAGGGCGTCCATGAAGTCCAGGCGATCCAATACTTCATCAGCGGGTGCCGAGACGACACCCTCCTCAAGCACAAGCTTCTATGCTCCGAGCCGTCCACCATGGCCGCGCTCATGGTGATGGCGGACAACTACGCCAACACCGACTCCGCCATGAAGATCCAGGTGGCGCTGGATGCGGCCGGCAAGGCGAAGCCGGTCCCTCCACAAAAGCCGGACGGCGAAAGCAGCCGGCAGCAGCATCACCAGAACAACAAGCGCAAGGCCGAGCAGCTGGCGCAACGTCACGACAACCGGCTCATCACGGCCGCCGAGCCCGCGGCGGACCCGGCAGCGAAGCACCGGCAGACCGGCAAGATGGCATGGAAACCGGCCATGAGCTTTGAAGAGATGCTCGACGCCCCATGCAAGCACCACATCGGCGCAAGACCCTCCACGCACACGCTTCGACAGTGCGCCATCACCAAGTGCATCATGAGGGGCGACGTTCTGCCTCCTCCGGCTCTGGCTCCGGCTCCGGGCGCGGGGCAGCCGCCCCCGCCTCCACCACCGCCTCCCGCCGGCGGCGTGATGTGGAACGACGCCTACCCGGACCAGAATGCGGCCTACATCATCTTCACCAGCCTCGGCGACGACAAGCGCAGCGAGCGCCTCCTCCGGCAGGAGGTGAACAACATCGTCCCGTCCAAGACGGACTTCATGCATTGGTCGGATCGCCCGATCGCCTAGACCCGGGAGGATCACCCGCCAGTCATGCCGAGTCCAGGTGGATACGCCCTCTTCTTCAACCCTACCATCGTCGCGCGGCGTACCTGCAAATTCTCCCGAGTCCTCATCGATGGTGGCAGCAGCATCAACATCCTCTACCGTGACATGATGACCAAGCTCGACCTCAAGGCCGAGGACCTGGAGCCAACCCAGACAGTCTTCCACGGCATCGTACCCGGCCTCTCCTGTTCACCCATTGGCTGGGTCCGACTAGATGTCCTGTTCAGCGACAGCAGCCACTTCCAACACGAACCGATCTGGTTCGAGGTGGTGGACCTGTCCAGCGCATATCATGCACTGCTGGGCTAGCCCGCGCTCGCCAAATTCATGGCGGTCCCCCACTACGCGTACCTGAAGATGAAGATGTCGGGTCCCAAGGGCCTCATTACCATCACCGGCGACTACCGCAAGTCTCTGGAGTGCGCCCGAGATGCCGCCAAGCTGGCCGAGTCGCTGGTCATTGCCGAGGAGCGGCGTCACAGCTCGACCGGATCATCGCCCTGGCCTGCGAGGCCTCCGACGCGTCGATCCCGACCCTGGACCCGGCCGATGAGGCCGCCTTCAAGCCCTCCAAGGAAACCAAGAAAGTGAAGCTGAACCCGGAAGACCCTAGCTGCAGCAAGTACGTTGTCGTAGGCGCCCGCCTCGACAGCAAATAGGAAGGCGAGCTCGTCGACTTCCTCTGTGAGAATCGGGATATCTTCGCATGGACCCCCAAAGACATGCTGGGTATCCCGAGGAAGTACGCCGAGCACAAACTCCACGTCCACAAGGACGCCAAGCCTGTCCGTCAACCCCTCCATCGATTTTCCGAAGAGAAGAGAAGAACCATTGGTGAAGAGGTCGCCAAGCTCTTGGCGGCCGGCTTCATAATGGAAGTGTTTCACCCCGAGTGGCTGGCCAACCCAGTCCTCGTCCGAAAGAAGAACAAGACCTGGCGCATGTGTATCGACTACACCAGCCTCAACAAGGCCTGTCCCAAGGATCCATTTGCTCTCCCGCGGATCGACCAAGTCATCGACTCGACCGCCGGGTGCGAGCTGCTGTCCTTCCTGGACGCCTACTCCGGATATCACCAGATCAAGCTGGACTTGGCTGATGCCCTGAAGACGTCCTTCATCACGCCCTTTGGGGCGTACTGCTACATCACCATGTCATTCGGCTTGAAGAACGCCGGCGCCACCTTCCAACGCTGCATGCAGAAATGCCTGCTACCACAACTCGGCAAGAACATCCACGTGTACGTGGACGATATCGTGGTGAAGACCAAGCAGCACCTCACGCTCCTCTACGACCTGAAGGAAACATTCGCCAACCTCCGCAAATACAAGGTCAAGCTCGACCCGAAAAAGTGCGTCTTCGGTGTCCCAGCCGGAAGGCTGCTCGGTTTCCTTGTCTCGAAACGCGGCATCGAGGCGAACCCAGAGAAGATCAAGGCCATCGAGCGCATGCGCAAGCCAACCCGGCTGTGCGATGTCCAGAAGTTCACGGGCTGCCTGGCCTCGGTCAGCCGGTTTCTAAGCCGGCTGGGCGAGAAGGCAATGCCCCTGTACCAGCTAATGAAGAAAACAAGCCCGTTCGAGTGGAATGGCAAGGCAGACGAAGCTTTCCAAGACCTCAAGCGCATGCTCTCCACCACACCAGTCCTGGCCGCGCCGACCGACAAGGAGCCGCTGTTGCTCTACATAGCCGCGACGTCACGGGCCGTCAGCACGGTGCTGGTGGTCGAGTGACCGGAGAAGGGCAAGATCCAGGCCGTACAACACCCGGTCGACTACCTGAGCAAGGTGCTCTCCACCTCCAAGAAGAACTACCCGCACTACCAGAAGATGTGTTACGGCGTGTACCTCACCGCCAAGAAGCTGAAGCAGTACTTCCAAGAACACGTCGTCACCATCGTCAGCACGACACCGATCGGAGAAATCATCGGGTGCCGGGACGCCTCCGGCCGGGTCACCAAATGGGCGATCCAGCTAGCCGGCCACACCATCCTCTATGAGCCCCGCACCTCAATCAAGTCTCAGGCCCTGGCCGATTTCCTCGTCGACTGGACCGAGACCCAGTACCTGCCGCCGCCTCCCGACTCGACGCATTGGCGCATGCACTTCGACGGGTCCAAGATGCGACTCGGCTTAGGGGCCGACATCGTAATGTCATCTCCATAGGGTGACCGACTCCGCTACGCACTCCAGATCCACTTCGCCGCCTCCAACAACGTTGCCGAATACGAAGCCCTTGTGCATGGCCTCCGGCTCGCCAATGAACTCGGCATCCGGCGCATCCTGTGCTATGGCGACTCAGACTTGGTGGTGCAGCAGTGCTCCGGCGAGTGGGATGCCCGTGACTCCAACATGGCAAGCTACCGCTTCCTCATCCAGAAGCTGTACGGATCCTTCAATGGCTGCGAGTTCCTCCATGTCCCGCGTGCGGAGAACGAGGCAATCGACACGCTCGCCAAGATCGCCTCGTCACGTCAAGCCATCCCTTCCGGTGTCTCCCTCGAGCACCTGCCCAAACCGTCCATCAAGCCGTCGCCGGACTCCGAGTCCATCCACGTCCCAGAAGACCCGGCCGCACAGCAAGCCGGCCCGGGGACTGCTGAACCCGGCCCGGGGACTGCTGAACCCGGCCTAGGGGCTGCTCAGCTCAACCCGGCCACCATCACTCCGGACCCAGCCGTCGCCATCACCAACCCGGGGGCTGCTCAACCCGGCCCCGGAGCCGCCGACTCGGAACCCACCCAGGTGGCCGTCTTCACCGTCGTCGCGGCCCCATCTTGGGCCTGCCGATATCAGAATGGCTGGAGAACGGGGTTCTCCCCATGGACGAGACTGAGGCTTGGCAAGTTCAGCGCCGGGCGTCCGCCTACGGCATCATCAACAACGAGCTCGTCAAGCGCAGCCCTACCGGCGTGTTCCAGCGCTGCGTCGAGCAGGATCGCGGCATCGACATCCTCCTCGACATTCACCAGGGCGAGTGCGGGCACCACGCCGCTTCTCGATCCCTCGTGGCCAAGGTGTTCCGCCACGGCTTCTACTGGCCAACGTCCCTCGAAGACGCCGAGTCGCTCGTCCTCAAGTGCGAAGGATGCGAGCGCTTCAGCAAACGCAGCCACCAGCCGGCGTCAGCACTCCGCACCATACCGATCGCCTGGCCCTTCGCGGTCTGGGGACTCGACATGGTGGGACCCTTCAAAACCGCTCGAGACGGCATGACGCACTTGCTGGTGGCAGTGGACAAATTCACCAAGTGGATCGAGGCAAGACCAATCAAGAAATTGGACGGGCCAACAGCCGTCCGGTTCATCAAGGACATAGCGGTACGCTACAGCATGCCGAACAACATCATCACCGACAACGGCACCAACTTCGCCAAGGGAGTGCTCGAGCAATACTGCTCCATCTCCGTCATCCGCCTCGACCTGGCCTCCGTGGCACATCCGCAGTCCAATGGGCAGGTCGAGCGGGACAACGGACTCATCCCGTCCGGCATCAAGCCGCGATTCGTCGAGCCACTCGTCCGCTCGCCCGGCAGTTAGCTCGACGTGTTGCCCGCGGTTCTCTGGAGTCTGCGTACAACACCCAACCGGTCTACCGGGTTCACCCCGTTCTTCCTCGTCTACGGATCTGAAGTCGTCATCCCGACCGACGTCGAGTTCGACTCGCCACGTGTCATGATGTACACCAAAGTAGAAGCAAGAGAAGCACGTGAATACGGTGTCGACCTGCTCGAAGAGGCGTGCCTTCTGGCACTTAGCCGCTCGGCTATCTACCAGCAAGGCCCGAGGCACTACCATAGCAAGAAGATCAAGCCTCTCGCATTTCATGAAGGCGACCTCGTTCTCCGACTCGTCCAAGAGCAGGCAGGCCAGCACAAGGTATCCTCTCCATGGGAGGGCCGGTTCATCGTGAACAGGACTTTGCGTGACCGCAACGCCTACTACCTCATAGATAAGCGCAAATCGAAGAAGCGCAAGAGGGACACCGCCAGCGAAGAAACGACCCGGCCGTGGAACACGGAACTCCTCCGTCTGTTTTACAGTTAGCCGCACGAATGTATGTATCAACGCCTTTTGTAAGCATATGAAACTATGGGGTCCCCGAACGAGACTCGGGGGCTGCCTTTTGCCGACCAATTCATTGCGTCCATATTTTGCATCACTTTACTACCGAACCCAGCCGCCATCTCGACTAGCTCGACCCGGGTGCTCAGAGGCTGGCCGGCTTGATCATCACCCCGTCGCTTTACTTGGTGATTCCTGATAAAGTTAGGATGCCGCGGTCCCCCACTTCGCCCTAAAACCGTAGATCCATCTCTGGCTGACGACGGGCAAGCACAACGGGCTAAAGCTCCCCTATGATTCATACACTAAGTTAAAGCCGCCGGGTCGACCAACCCGGCCCGACGCTCGTCAACTAAGTTAGCCGCACGACCGGCTGCTGACCAACCGGCCAAGCCGGATTGCCGCCAGCCGACCCAGTGGGTGTTTCGCTCACACTCAACACTCCTAAGGACCCAACTCCAGCGGCCACCTCTCGAAGAGCCAAACTCCTTGTC